>NC_088420.1:38427513-38540013 GCF_034236695.1 Oncorhynchus nerka | reverse complement strand
TTGTTATTTAGAGTTGTAAACTTCTGGAGAAATGTAACTTGATTATTTAGCAGACATCACTTGCTTATATTCAGTCAATACTTATCTTAAGAATATCATGGAATAATTGAACATTTTCGTTTCTCCATGCTTGTCTCAGAGCAGCGTGAAATGGTGCTGAAATAGACATCCACAGCCGAAAGCCTTTCTGTGCCCACTTGTGGTATCTCTCTTCTGTTACACGTCCTTGGAAAAGCAGAACGGCATAAAGGTCCAGGCAGCACATGCTGTGCCTGGTGAGCAGTTGGTCAAGTTCTGTTGTCAGAAGAGGAATGGAAATGTCCGGGTAATGTTGACTCTGCCTGTCGGAGGTGGAGTTCCAGAGCTCACAGGTGTGCCTGGCATGGATTGTGACTCCATCTCATTCCTCAACGTTTTCAATGCGTGAGTGAGTCAATGACTATTCAAGCCATTGACTCACTGATGAATGAAGATGATGAGCGATCGGCAAATGCCATCTGTAATCTGCGGGCATCACGGCACATCAACATCGCTCTAATCACAGTCAGAAGACAGTTGAAGAAACTTGCGTGGACTAATGGAAAGTAATAAATGTAATAAATGTTATATATATTTTTTTAATTAAAAAAATAAATATATTCTCAGAACATTAACCATGTGTGTTCGCTTGTTTTGTACTGTTCTGTAGTTTTGACCCAATGATTCGTCTGATAAAAACAAAGAACTTTGCGTCTTGCAGGCCCAGGCAAGGATTAAAGCTGGCGAGACATTCAATAACGTCATCTTCACAGACAAATCAACCGTGACCCTTGAGCAATTTGCTCAAAATTGCTACAGAAAAAAAGGAAGAAGATCAAGAAGATTAGCGAAAGCATGACGATGTTGATGAAGAAATGCTGTTTTGAGTTAGAAAGGTAACACTTCAGAGTACTTAAGCGTCGAATACATTGCAAATGGATGGATTTCACAACAGTAGCCGGGGTATAAAAAGTCTATTGTCCTGCTAATAGGAAACATTTACATGATGGGCTACATTCTTTATTGTAACCACAATGTCACACATAATTTGTATCTACCTTTCCAATTACTTTTAGAGTTTGGGATTTACAAATGTGCGCTTTTCAATATTAGTTACATTGTTTTAGTTCGAACATGCAGCCTTTTTTTCTTTAAATTATTGTTTTATATAGGATGCTACATTTTTGACCAGTTGCAATTGTAAGTAGGCCTAATAAGAAAAATCCAACTTCTATTAGGCTGTTAAGCCTCATAGCCCTCCTCAGCCAGTTAAATAATTTTATATAGGTCTAGGCTCAGAAGAAATAGACTCCATTTAAGACCTCTTGTTGTTTGTCAAATCAAATTAAAAATAAGATTATTGTTGAATTGAAGTGCTCAACTGGTGTAGGTTTTCTCCATCTGTTTGTGTGCAAGACTTGCATAACAAATTAGCTATATTTTCAGCACCAGCCACTGTTCACCTCCTATTGATTGTGCTGTGGTTGCCACCAGTTGCTTTTTCAATTGGAAAGAATAATCAGAAAATAACAAATTATTATATAAAATGACGGCCTCCCCCGGCCAAACCCAGATGCGCTGGGCCAAATGTGCGCCGCCCTATGGCGCTCCCAATCGGATGTGATACAGCCTGAATTCAAACCAGGGACTGTATTAAAGCCTCTTGCAACGAGATGCAGTGCCTTAGACCGCTGCGCCACTCGGGATCTATGACCAATACACAGTTGAAGTCGGAAGTTTACATGCACTTAGGTTGGAGTCATTAAAACTCGTTTTTCAACCACTCAACAAATTTCTTGTTAACAAACTATAGTTTTGTCAAGTCGGTAAGGACATCTACTTTGTGCATGACACAAGTCATTTTTTAAACAATTGTTTACAGACAGTTAATTTCACTTATAATTCACTGTATCACAATTCCAGTGGGTCAGAAGTTTACATTCACTAAGTTGACTGTTCCTTTAAACAGGTTAGAAAATTCCAGATAATGATGACATGGCTTTAGAAGCTTCTGTAGACTAATTGACCTCATTTGAGTCAATTGGAGGTGTACCTGTGGATGTATTTCAAGGCCTACCTTCAAACTCAGCGCCTCTTTGCTTGACATCATGGGAAATCAAAAGAAATCAGCAGAAAACCTCAGAAATTTTTTTTTTTTTTGTAGACCTCCACATGTCTGGTTCATTCTTAGGAGTAATTTCCAAATGCTTGAAGGTACCACGTTCATCTGTAGAAACAATAGTGCTCAAGTATAAACACCATGGGACTATGACGCAGCCGTCATACCGCTCAGGAAGGAGATGCGTTCTGTCTCCTAGAGATAAACGTACTTCTGCCCACACATTTTCTATAGGATTGAGGTCAGGGCTTTGTGATGGCCACTCCAATACCTTGACTTTGTTGTCCTTAAGCCATTTTGACACAACTTTGGAAGTATGCTTGGGGTCATTGTCCATTTGGAAGACCCATTTGTGATCAAGCTTAAACTTCCTGACTGATGTCTTGAGATGTTGCTTTCCTCTTTCCATTATTATTTTAAAAATTCTTCAAGTTCTGTCAAATTGGTTGTTAATTATTGCTAGGTGTTCATGTCTTACCATAGATGTTCACTTAGATTGAAGTCTAAACTGTAACTCAGTCACTCAGGAACATACACTGTCCTCTTATTAAGCAACTCCAGTGTAGATTTGGCCATGTTTTTTAGGTTATTGCCTTGAAAAGTGAATTCAATTCCTAGTGTCTGGTGGAGGGCAGACTGAACCAAGTTTTCCTCTAGGATTTTGCCTTTGCTTAGCTCAATTCCATTTATTAATTTTTTACTGAAAAAGTCCTTAACAATTACAAGCATACCAATAACATTATGCAGCCACCACTATGCTTGAAAATATGTGGTACTCAGTAATGCTTTGGATTTGCCCCAAAATTCACTTTGTATTCAGGACAAAAAAAAGGTCTTGGCCACATTTTTTTCAGTATTTACTTTAGTGGCTTATAGCAAACAGGATGCATGTTTTTAAATCTTTTTTTTAATCTCTACATGCTTCCTTCTTTTCACTCTGTAAATTAGGTTACTATTGTGGAGTGACTACATTGTTGTTGATCTGTAACGATTCTCGTCCTCCTCTTCTGACGAGGAGTAGCAAGGATCGGACCAAAATGCAGCGTGGTATGTATCCATAATGATTTAATAAATACAAAATACAAAATGAACACGAGAATCAAAATGAAAACCGAAACAGTCCCGAATGGTGCAAACACTGAAACGGAAAAATAAACACCCACGAAACACAGGTGGAAAAAGGCTACCTAAGTATGATTCTCAATCAGACACAACTTACGACACCTGCCTCTGATTGAGCACCATACCAGGCCAAACGCAAAACACAACATAGAAAATGGAACATAGACCACCCACCCAACTCACACCCTGACCATACTAAAACAAAGACATAACAAAGGAACTAAGGTCAGAACGTGACATGATCCATCCTCAGTTTTCTCCTATCACAGCCATTAAACTCTGTAACTGTCACCAATTGCCTCATGGTGAAATCTCTGAGCGGTTTCCTTCTTCTCCGGCAACTTAGTTAGGAAAGATGCCTGTATCTTTGTAGTGACTGATGGTATTGATAGATCATCCAAAGTGTAATTAATAACTTCACTATGCTCAAAGGAATATTAATAGTCTGTTTTAAAAAAAAAAGTACTTTCTAAATCTACCAATAGGTGCCCTTGGACAGCCTCCCTGGTCTTGGTGGTTGACTCTGCGTTGGAAATCCACTGCTCGACTGAGGGACCTTACAGATATGTGTGAGACGACACCATTCTGTATACTTCCGGCCCTTCTTTGGACACTGTGTTAACAACCCTCCAGGCAAGCTTCAATGCCATACAACTCTCCTTCCGTGGCCTCCAATTGCTCTTAAATACAAGTAAAACTAAATGCATGGTCTTCAACCGATCGCTACCTGCACCTACCCGCCTGTCCAACATCACTACTCTGGACGGCTCTGACTTAGAATACGTGGACAACTACAAATACTTAGGTGTCTGGTTAGACTGTAAACTCTCCTTCCAGACCCATATCAAACATCTCCAATCCAAAGTTAAATCTAGAATTGGCTTCCTATTTCGCAACAAAGCATCCTTCACTCATGCTGCCAAACATACCCTTGTAAAATTGACCATCCTACCAATCCTCGACTTTGGCGATGTCATTTACAAAATAGCCTCCAATACCCTACTCAACAAATTGGATGCAGTCTATCACAGTGCTATCCGTTTTGTCACCAAAGCCCCATATACTACCCACCATTGCGACCTGTACGCTCTCGTTGGCTGGCCCTCGCTTCATACTGGGGTCGCCAAACCCACTGGCTCCATGTCATCTACAAGACCCTGCTAGGTAAAGTCCCCCTTATCTCAGCTCGCTGGTCACCATAGCATCTCCCACCTGTAGCACACGCTCCAGCAGGTATATCTCTCTAGTCACCCCCAAAACCAATTCTTTCTTTGGCCGCCTCTCCTTCCAGTTCTCTGCTGCCAATGACTGGAACGAACTACAAAAATCTCTTAAATTGGAAACACTTATCTCCCTCACTAGCTTTAAGCACCAACTGTCAGAGCATCTTACAGATTACTGCACCTGTACATAGCCCACCTATAATTTAGCCCAAACAACTACCTCTTTCCCAACTGTATTTAATTAATTTATTTATTTTGCTCCTTTGCACCCCATTATTTTTATTTCTACTTTGCACATTCTTCCATTGCAATACTACCATTCCAGTGTTTTACTTGCTATATTGTATTTACTTTGCCACCATGGCCTTTTTTGCCTTTACCTCCCTTCTCACCTCATTTGCTCACATTGTATATAGACTTGTTTTTTTTTTTTGTTTTTTTTTACTGTATTATTGACTGTATGTTTGTTTTACTCCATGTGTAACTCTGTGTCGTTGTATGTGTCGAACTGCTTTGCTTTATCTTGGCCAGGTCGCAATTGTAAATGAGAACTTGTTCTCAACTTGCTTACCTGGTTAAATAAAGGTGAAATGAATAAAAAAAAAAAAAAAAAATGAGGGTGTCATTGAAAATCATGCTAAACACACACAGAGTGAGTCCCTGCACACAGAGTGAGTCCCTGCAACTTGTTATGTGACTTTTTAAGGAGTATTTTATTCCTGAATTTATTTAGGCTTTTCATAACAAAAGGGTTGAATACTTATTGACTCGAGACATTTTCAGCTTTTAATTTCATATTTCATAAACATAATTCCACTTTGACATTATGGGGTATTGTGCATAGGACAGTGACAACAAATGAAATGTAATCCAGTTAAATGCATGGTGTAATAAAACAAAATGTTGAAAAAGTTGTGAAACAGCAATCACTAACTCAGAGAGGCTGCTGCCTACATTAAGTCCCAATCACTGGCTACTTTTAAAAAAATGGATCACTAGTTACTTTATATAATGCCACTTTAATAATGTTTACATATCTTACATTACTTATATCACATGGATATAGTGTATTTTTACACCATCGCTTGCACCTTGCCTATGCAGCTCAGCCATTGCTCATCCATATACTTACATGTACATATTCTCATTCACACCTTTAGATTTGTGTATATTAGGTAGTTGTTGGGGAATTGTTAGATTACTTGTTAGATATTAGTGCACTGTAAGAACTAGAAGCGCAAGCATTTTGCTACACTCACGTGAACATCTCCTAACCATGTGTATGTGACAAATAACATCTGATCAGCACACTGAGAGTCCAGTCCAGCTATATAGGAGATAGCTAAGAGTTTAGAGAAGGGAACTGGCAGGGTTAAGATGGGTTTAAATTGGGACCTGTCAGCTGTTATACAGCACAGTTTAGTATATAATATTGGACTAGGAACTGGGGCTAGGAGCTGCAGAGGCAGGCCATTGTTTGGGACGCTCTCATTATCTGTTCCTCTGCCCATTGGGACAGGTTCAAAAGCACCCTTTACCTTTCAGAGAGACCATCTCTCTTTCTTTTATTTTATCCACATATATTTCTCTCTTTTTTTTGCCTCATCCCTTGTTTTATCCCGTTACGGATACAGGTGTCCTGTGTGTGTGTATCCTGTGTGTTTCTTTTCTCTCCTTCTCCCTCACAGGTGGCAATCACCATTCCCCATTCAGTCACCAATCAGTCATCAATCAGAAGACACACCTCCTCCTGTTTCCATTACCCTATCACATCCCCTTGGTTTAAAAACCCAGGCAGTTGTTTTCTCTGGAGCTCAATCTCTTTGTGTTTCAATCTCTCTGTGTCGCAATATCTCTCTCTCACTCGTTATTGAGTCTTTTGTTTTTTGTTCATACATGTCACATTTGTCCGGAATTATGTGAGTACTGTTTTGTTACAGTGATTGACTGTTTGTTTGATGGTGGGAAAAGGGGGTAGGAAGACAAGCCGCCCATGGGCCTACATTACCCGTAGGAATACTTTGTCTAAGAACACTAGTTAGAACTGGGCAGACCACCCGCTGTATTTTTGGTTAGTTAGCTGTATTGAAGTAGGCTAGTCTAGTTTAGGGGTGTTTTTGGATAAGTTTCTTTCCTTGGGTCCAGCTCGGCCCCTTTTTCTGCCCCCCTTTACCGTGTGTTTAAAAATAAACCATGAGTGTTTGACGGTAATTTAGTTGCCTGTTTTTTTTCTTTGTTCTCACTGTTACTTTTTCACTATTATACTTTGCATGAGTTATGTTACGGGTCTCGTTACCCCCCTCCCCCCTCCCCTAGACTGCCGGGCCAAAGGGATTCGTAACATCCCCCTAGTATTTTTTTATTAACTCAATAAACCTTGCTCTCTTTTTCACTTACCACTACTCTCAAGGACTGCTATGGCCATGATCGTCAGTCACAGTTCCACATTACAGCAGGAGCCTGTGCATGATGCTATTACAAACATGGCATGACTTAACACCTTCCACTACAAAGCATGTTACTTTATGATAAGCGCCACAGCATTGCCCTCACATGCAGTTATGTTTTGTAATGTTTTGTTATGTTCTTATGGCCAGTGTATCCTGCCTACCTCTGAGTCCATAGATCATGTTATATTCTGTCATGTTATTGATCTGTTAAACACATGTTTAGAGAGCTATGATGGGTGCATGGTCACATATTGATTGTTGATGAGTGGGCTGTCTTTTCCTGGATCAACAGAAGCAGCATCAAGTTGTTAACAAGGTGGTTTCTAAGACATCGATTAATGTGGAGACTGAAATATAATATCACTTTATACTCCAATGGAACCCGCACTTAGCTCCGTATTCATCAGACACAGGAGAGCGACTGATGAATATAGAAAGATCCACTACATGTACAACAGTATGTGGACACCCCTTCAAATTCATGGATTTGGCTATTTCAGCCACACCTGTTGCTGACATGTGTATAAAATCGAGCACACAGCCATGCAATCCCCAAAGACAAACATTAGCAGTAGGATGGCCTTACTGAAGAGCAGTGACTTTCAATGTGGCACCGCATATGATTCCACATTTCCAACAAGTCCGTTTGTCACATTTCTGCCCTGCTAGAGCTACCCCGATCGACTGTAGATGCTTTTATTGTGAAGTGAAAACATCTAGGAGCAACAACGGCTCAGCCACAAAGTGGTAGGCCACACAAGCTCACAGAACGGGATCGCCAAGTGCTGAAGTGTGTAGCGAGTAAAAATCGTCTGTGCTCGGTTGTAACACTCACTACCGACTTCCAAAGAGCCTCTGGAAGCAACGTCAACACAAGAACTGTTCATCGGGAGCTTCATGCAATGGGTTTTCATGGCAGAGGAGCCGCACACAAGCCTAAAATCACCATGCGCAATACCAAGTGTCAGCTGGAGTGGGGTAAAGCTCGCTGCCGTTGGATTAGTGGAAATGCGCTCTCTGGAGTGATGAATCACACTTCACCATCTGGCAGTTCGATGGACGAATCTGGGTTTGGCGGATGCCAGGAGAAATTCATAGCGCCAACTGTAAAGTTTGTTGGAGGAGGAATAATGGTCTGGGGCTGTTTTTCATGGTTCGGGCTAGGCTCCTTAATTCCAGTGAAGGGAAATCTTAAATGTACAGTATATAATGACATTCTAGACAATTCTGTGCATTTAACTTTGTGCCAAATTTTGGGGAAGGCCCTTTCCTGTTTCAGCATGACAATGCCCCCGTGCACAAAGCGAGGTCCATACAGAAATGGTTTGTCGAGATCAGTGTGGAAGAACTTAACTGGCCTGCACAAAGCCCTGACCTCAACTCAATAGAACACCTTTGGGATGAATTGGAACACCGACTGCGAGCCAGGCCTAATCGCCCAACATCAGTGCACAACCTCACTAATGCTCTTCTGGCTGAATGGAAGCAGGTCCTCACAGCAATGTTCCAACATAGTGGAAAGCCTTCCCAGAAGAGTGGAAGCTGTTATAACAGCAAAGTGACGAACTCCATATTAATTCCCATGATTTTGGAATGAGATGTTCGACGAGCGGGTGTCCACATTATTTGGTCATGTAGTGTATGTGGGAAGATTTTCTGATGACTGTAAAAACTGTTAAATCCCCGTGGATTGATGAGGAATTGAAAAAGTGATGAGGCAAAAGGAATGGCAAGTAAGTCTGGCTGCACAGCCAATTGGCAAACATACTGTACATTTTGAAATCGTGTGACTAAAGGATGATAATAAAATGCCTTTGAGCACCTTAAATTAAATGTTTGACAAAAAGGCAAATTCGGCTCCATCATTCATAGAATCAGATGGCTCATTCATCAAAACCCACTGATATTGCCAACTAATTCAATGCATCGTTTTATTGGCAAGGTTAGCAAACTTAGGCATGATATGCCAACAACAACATTCTGAACCTACATGTCAATGCATATCTGATCAAATGATTAAAGACAAGCATTGTGATTTTGAATTCTGTAAAGTGAGTGTGGAAGAGGTAAAAAAAAGTATTGTTGTCTATCAACAGTGACAAGCCACCTGGGTCTGAGAACTTGGATGGAAAATGACTTTGGATAATCGAGAACGATATTCTAACTCCCATTTGCCACCTCTTCAATCTAACCATACAGGATGAATATACCCAAGAATAGCAAAGCACACTTTACTGGTTCAAACAGCCAACCAATCAGAATGTTACCATGCTTTGTACATTTTGGTAAAAAATGGTGTTTGGCCAGATACAGTGCTATTTCACAGTAAAAAAATTAACAACATATTTTCAGCATGCTTATAAGGAAGGGCATTCAATAGGTACAATGCTTATCTTTCATATTTTGAATTTTCATAATTTGATCAGATATGCATGGATGTGTGGGTTCAGAATTTGGGGTTGGGATATCATGCCTACATTTGCTAACCTTACACAGGTGACTGATGATTGGCTGAGAGAAATTGATCATATAAAGATTGTGGAAGCTTTTTTGTTAGCTTTTTTTAATGGGATTACCATATTGTGGATCGAGAGTTACCTAATAGAAAACAGAGGGTGTTTTTTAATGCAAGCCTCTCCAACATAATCTGGTAGATTCCGGTATTCTCCAAGACAGCTGTCTAGGCCCCTTACTTTGTTCAATCTTATAATGACCTGGCTCTGCGTAAAGCCTGTGGGTCTGTGGTTGCTGATGACTCAACACTATACATGTCAGCTATGAGAGCAAGTGAAATCACTGCAACATTTAACAAAGAGCTGCAGTTAGTTTCAGAATGGTTATCAAAAAATAAGTTAGTCGTAAATATACAAAACTTAAAGCATTGTACTTGGGACAAATAATTCACTAAACCCTAAACCTCAACTAAATCTTGTAATGAATACTGTGAAAATGTATCAAGTTTAGGAGACTGTATTGTAAACTGTCATGGAAAAAACATTCATGCAACAGTAGCTAAGATGGGAAGAGGTCTGTCCATAATAAAGAGCTACGCTGCCTTTTTAACAACACTATCAACAAGGCAGGTCCTACAGGCCCAAGTTGACACACCTGGACTACTGTCCAGTCTTGTGGTCAGGTGCTACAAAGAGGAACTTCGAAAAATTACAATTGCCTCAGAACAGGGCAGCACGGGACTAGGAAAGTGAACAATAATAATATGCATGTCGATCTCTCCTTACTCGAAGTAGAGGAGAGATTGACTTCATCACTACTTGTATTTTTGAGAGGTGTTGACTGTACCAAGCTGTCTGTTCAAGAGAACCCGTTAGAGGTACATATCGCAATATTATTTTGGATGCTATTGTATAGATACATTGACTCCACGTATAAACTGTTTTTGCTGGGATACTGTATTCTGTGAGATGGAATTACAGTACCATTTGAAATACAGCAATTGCTGCCCGCAACATTTTCCCACATTGCACCATAATTAACAGTATGCTGCAGTAAAACATTTCACGGTATTTTACTGTTTATACCAAGTTAGGAGGCTGCAGAATGCACAGAATAAAGCAGCAAGGATTGTTTTAAGACGGAGATATGGTTCTTCTGTTGCAGTCATGCGCAGTGTTCTTGGTTGGTCATCAATCGACAAGATAATTGAAAAAAACATGCTTATCTTATTTTATAATATACATAATTTAAAACGGCCAAGTTCTATTCACAATGGTATTCAGTTGGTAAGAGACAGACATTCTGTAAATACTAGGAATAGATTGTCCACCATCTATGCGTTATCCAGACGGGCAAAATAACATTTATATTTAGAGCAATAAAGAAATGGAATGAATTAACTGAGCAAACTAGAAACCTTTCAATATATAAGTTTAAACATAATTTTAAAACAATTTAAATATAGTTTATAGAAATGTTGTGGGACTATAGTAGATGAAGAATCAATATTTTTTTTAATTGAGTATTTAATGGGTCATTATGCTAGTGTATTATGTATGTTTGTAATAGTGTGTTCTATGTGAAAGTGTGTATTATAAATTGTATTTTAATGTTAAGGACTCTTGGAAGATTAGTCCAAATGGGGACTAAAAGATATCCTAATAAAATAAAATACCAAGTTTACATATAGTAGACAGACACACTGTACTGTGATTCATTTTAAAAGAGTGTGAGAGGGAGATTATAAATATAACAGATGGTTAAAGCTAAAGAAAAACAGTTTCCTAATCACACAAGCTGTTATTATTATCATGATTTCTGAGCTAATTTATTAATTTAACTAATAAAATAATGGTCTAATCCACAGCTGTGTAAAGTATGCTGCTCTCGCTCAGTTTCCACTTGTTGAACATAGCCTATCTCTTCAGGAAGTCATTAGACTGAAGTACTTTGCTATCCAACTGTCTAGGCAAGCAGGCACGGGAATAATTATATTGTCTATGTCTGTCTGTTAGTGTGTGTGTGATTCTGTGTTATGATTAGAGTTTAAAGGGTTTTTTTTCTCCTCAGATGGATTGTCAGATCAGCAGAGCCAAACAAGACGGTTCCTTGTTAGCCTTTATAGACTGAACCCTCGTTTAGTTGATTGACACGAAAAATATTGTTCAGGAAAACAATAGCTGCCAATTACCCACTGCTCCCTCTTTGTGTGTGTGTGTGTCTAGGCTCACACCAGGAAAGGATGCTTCAATGTTTTCCTTGGCAGGTCTTCCACATAAATGCACAGGTATATCAGAGAGAAAAAAGATTTTGTGATCTTTTCATGGGGTCAAACATCAAGTGTGCTCTTTCTAACATATGACAAAACTTTTTTTATTTGATTTCAGGAAATGTTAAACTTTTTGTGTATAAAAGGTCCAATGGCGTCCTTTTTTAAAATCTCAATTTCACCTATTGGGCTCAGAGATTTGAACCAGCAACCATCCATACTGGCCAAATGCACTTAACCTCTAGGCTACCTGCCACAGCCTATATAGTGATAATAACGATTCTCATATTTCTATATGTATTGCAATTCGATATTGTGATTTGATGTTCCAAACATATTGTTCCATATGTCTGCTGCAGAGACAAAAGAGAGCATGAGAAAACGAGTTTTGATCAGTCAGGAAAACAAAGTGCTGAAAACATGTTACCTCAAAATTTAAAAAGATGGAGAACAAGCTTTTGGGAAAATTTCCGGAATTTTGGTGCAGGTACAGCAGACTATCGCTAGCTAACCCTACCAACATTAGCCCATTTAAAAAAAAAAATATATATATATATATATATATGTATGTATGTACCAGTTAAGTTTGGACAAAATTTAAAACATCTTAAGGCTAGGGTCCTTTTTGCAGATTTCCGCCTGACTGACGTTCCCAAAGTAAACTGCCTGTTACTCAGGCCCAGACGCCAGGATATGCATATAATTGGTATCATAGAAATCACTTTGAAGTTTGTAGAAATGTCAAAATAATGTATGAGACTATAACACAATTGATATGGTAGCGAAACTCCAACGACAAACCAACCAGAATGTTTTTTTGTTGAGATCCCATGCTCTTTCAATGGAAAGCTATGGATCCTATGTAATTCCAGCCCCCAGATTGCAATTCATATGGCTTCCACTAGATGTCAACAGTTTTTGTTCAAGGTTTCAGGCTTGTTTCTTCCAAAACGAGGAAGAATTTTGAGTTTTGGTATCGGGAGTCACAGTTGAAAATCAGTCTGTGCGTGCGACGAAGAGGACGCACACTTGCTAATTTTACTTTTCTATTGAACATACTTCTTTCCGTATTAAATATTATAGTTTAATTACATTTTAAGGTACCTGAGGATTAAATAGATACACGTTTAGTGGTAGTTTTTTGGATTCCTTTGTCTGCATGTTGAACGAGTTGTTTTCTGAAATCGATGGCGCCAACTAAACTGACTTTTTGGGATATAAAGAAGGATTTTATCTAACAAAACAAACATGCATGTTGTAGCTGGGACCCTTGGGATTGCAAACAGAGGAAGATTTCCCAAAAATAAGTGATAATTTAATTGCTATTTGTGATTTTATGAAGCCTGTGCTGGTTGAAATTTGTTGCTGTGTGGCGCCTGCATCAACAAGCACATGGTATGCTTTCGCTGTAATGCCTATTGTAAATAGGACAATGCAGTTAGTTTAACAGGAATTTAAGCTTTTAACTGATATAAAATGCTTGTATGTTCATAAATGTTTAATATTACGATTATTTATTTGAATTGCGCGCCCTCCAATTTCACCGGATGTTGTCAACAGGTGACGGGACGCCTAGCCCTTAATAGTCAAGACATCAGAACGATGAAATAACACATATGGAATCATGTAGTAACCAAAAAAAGTGTTAAACGAATCAAAATATATGAGATTCTTCAAAGTAGCCACCCTTTGCCTTGATGACAGCTTTGCACATTCTTGGCATTCTCTCAACCAGCTTCATGAGGTATCACCAATCAGGATATTACTTTATTCAAAACTTAGAAATAACATAGAGACACAGAGTTCTAAGAACCCTATTCTTTTACATAAAACAACCATTTGATGCAATAACAATATTATAACAATACGTAATATACATAATGTAATTTCTCCTATATATTTATATATTTATTTTGAGTCATCAATATAATATTGCCCAAAAATAATATTGCGATATGTAACTATGTTGATCCCCCCCCCATCACTATTGTAGGCCAAAACAGGCTGAAATTTCAGATGGTCTTTTCAAACAGCTCTTTACACTGAAAGGGCATTATCATTATTTTCACAATTACAGTATTTTGATTTTTCTACCCTCCTGGTGTGAAATTATACACAACACAGGAAATACCATTTTTGACTGCACTGGGCCTTTAAAAAATCTTCGGAAGTGTCATTTCCACTTTGACATTTGTGACTTAAATTCCCCTTACGAAAAATGACATCATTTATCAGAATGCAGCAGCCACTACTCAAAAACCAATAGGATGCAGTTTAGCATAGCACGCTTCGCTTTATGGTGACAGGTTTAATACTCGTCACTGCATCCTTTTATCGGAAGGTCGGCTTGACCTCTCTTAATTCCCGTAGATCACCTCACATCTCCCTTTTTGTTTACAAAGCTCTTCCGCACAAGCTTCCAAAAAGCTTCCAACACTTCTCTGCCAAAAAAAACCTAGAGTCTGACATATTGGTGCGTCAGTCTAAGTAAAATAATCTTAAAAAATCAGCATTAACATCTATCAGTTTAAGCTAAATTTGTCTGTTATTTTTTCATGGGCCTCCAAACCCGCAAATAGGGTTCGTTAACTCTTGAGGTCCCTCGTGTCTCTACCAACATAGATAAATTAGCTTTTGGTTTTAATGGCCCCCATGTTTGGAATAATTAACCAACCTTATTAAATCTTGAATCCCTGGTGCCAATACGGCAGTTTAGAACACCGACTAGGGATGAATTCACTGAGGTTTACAAGTGTTTTGGTTGATTGTGGTGGTTTATTTGTGTTGTGGAGTGTCTGCTGTATCCTAGTTTATTTTTTGCTGTTTTATCGATTTATTGAATTATCACATTGTGAGGTGTTTGCTTGTCCTCAGGGCACCATTGTGAATGAGAATCTGTTCTCAATTGGGTTCTCCAAATAACTAAAATATTAAATAATAAAAATATTTAAAATTGCACCTTAAAGATATTTGCACTGAATACCCACACATCTGAACACTTACACACGAACACCCATATGCACACACATGCCCTCAAAACATACATACACACTCACGCACACAGTTAATGCTGCTGTTATATTATATGCTATTTATTCCACTGCGTGACCAAGTCACTACCCGCTTAATATTTATAAATACTATGCATACTACCTCAATTACTTATATTACTTGTTATTTTGTACTCATTGTTATTTTTATATTGATTAATGTACAGACGTAGGATTTTAATTTGATCAGCCTGTTGCAGCAATGCAGGAAATGTAAAACATGTAGTTTATTTCAGTAATAAAAAGGCTTCTGTAGTTTAATTTCCACTTTGAAATGTCAAACTTCATTTTACCTTGCGAAAAACGAGTCAACTCCTACAAAAAGGTCCATTAATTATGATCCACATAATGAATAACATTACCTGTTGATGCAGGATTATTTTCTTGCTGTAGCAAACTGACTCAAATTAATATCTTACAGTGCCTTGCAAAAGTATTCATTCCCCTTGGCATTTTAACTATTTTGTTGCATGGCAACCTGTAATTTAAAGAGATTTTTATTTGGATTTCATGTAATGGACATACACAAAATAGTCCAAATTGGTGAGGTGAAATGAACAAAAAGTGGTGCATGCATATGTATTCACCCCCTTTGCTATGAAGCCCCTAAATAAGATCTGGTGCAACCAATTACCTTCAGAAGTCACACCATTAGTTAGATTGCAGACAGGTGGACTTTATTTAAGTGTCACATGATCTCAGTATATATACACCTGTTCTGTAAGTCCCCAGAGTCTGCAACACCACTAAGCAAGGGGCACCACCAAGCAAGCATCCCCATGAAGACCAAGGAGCTCTCCAAACAGGTCAGGGACATCCCACAGAGCACCATTAAATCCATTATTAAAAAATGGAAAGAATACGGCACCACAACAAACCTGCCAAGAGAGGGTCGCCAATCAGAGAGGCAACAAAGAGACCAAAGATAATCCTGAAGGAGCTGCAAAGCTTCACAGCAGAGATTGGAGTAGCTGTCCATAGGACCACTTTAAGTCGTACATCAAAATCAAATCAAATGTATTTATATAGCTCTTCGTACATCAGCTGATATCTCAAAGTGCTGTACAGAAACCCAGCCTAAAACCCCAAACAGCAAGCAATGCAGGTGTAGAAGCACGGTGGCTAGGAAAAACTCCCTAGAAAGGCCAAAACCTAGGAAGAAACCTAGAGAGGAACCAGGCAATGTGGGGTGGCCAGTCCTCTTCTGGCTGTGCCGGGTGGAGATTATAACAGAACATGGCCAAGATGTTCAAATGTTCATAGATGACCAGCATGGTCAAATAATAATAATCACAGGCAGAACAGTTGAAACTGGAGCAGCAGCACGGCCAGCTGGACTGGGGACAGCAAGGAGCCATCATGTCAGGTAGTCCTGGGGCATGGTCCTAGGGCTCAGGTCCTCCGAGAGAGAGAAAGAAAGAGAAAGAGAAAATTAGAGAGAGCATACTTAAATTCACACAGGACACCGGATAGGACAGAAGTACTCCAGATATAACAAACTGACCCTAGCCCCCCGACACAAACTACTGCAGCATAAATACTGGAGGCTGAGACCGGAGGGGTCAGGAGACTGTGGCCCCATCCAATGACACCCCCGAACAGGGCCAAACAGGAAGGATATAACCCCACCCACTTTGCCAAAGCACAGCCCCCACACCACTAGAGGGTTATCTTCAACCACCAACTTACCATCCTGAGACGAGGCCGAGTATAGCCCACAAAGATCTCCGCCACGGCACAACCCAAGGGGGGGCAACAACCCAGAAAGGAAGATCACATCAATGACTCAACCCACTCAAGTGACGCACCCCTCCTAGGGACGGTATGAAAGAGCCCTAGTAAGCCAGTGACTCAGCCCCTGTAATAGGGTTAGAGGCAGAGAATCCCAGTGGAAAGAGAGATGAGTCTTCCATTGAAGAGATGAGTCTTCAGTAAAGACTTAAAGGTTGAGACCGAGTTTGCGTCTCTCACAGACCATTCCATAAAAATGGAGCTCTATAGGAGAAAGCCCTGCCTCCAGCTGTTTGCTTAGAAATTCTAGGGACAATTAGGAGGCCTGCGTCTTGTGACCGTAGCGTACGTGTAGGTATATATGGCAGGACCAAATCAGAGAGGTAGGTAGGAGCAAGCCCATGTAATCCTTTGTAGCTTAGCAGTAAAACCTTGAAATCAGCCCTTGCCTTGACAGGAAGCCAGTATAGTCAGGATTCTAGCAGCCGTATTTAGCACTAACTGAAGTTTATTTAGTGCTTTATCTGGGTAGCCGGAAAGTAGAGCATTGCAGTAGTCTAACCTAGAAGTGACAAAAGCATGGATTCATTTTTCTGCATCACTTTTCGACAGAAAGTTTCTGATTTTTGCAATGTTACGTAAATGGAAAAAAGCTGTCCTTGAAACAGTCTTGATGTGTTCTTCAAAAGAGAGATCGGGGTCCAGAGTAACGCTGAGGTCCTTCACAGTTTTATTTGAGACGACTGTACAACCATTAAGATTAATTGTCAGATTCAACAGAAGATCTCTTTGTTTCTTGGGACCTAGAACAAGCATCTCTGTTTTGTCCGAGTTTAAAAGTAGAAAGTTTGCAGCCATCCACTTCCTTATGTCTGAAACTCATGCTTCTAGCGAGGGCAATTTTGGGGCTTCACCATGTTTCATTGAAATGTACAGCTGTGTGTCATCCGCATAGCAGTGAAAGTTAACATTATGTTTTCGAATGACATCCCCAAGAGGTAAAATATATAGTGAAAACAATAGTGGTCCTAAAACGGAACCTTGAGGAACACCGAAATTTACAGTTGATTTGTCAGAGGACAAACCATTCACAGAGACAAACTGATATCTTTCTGACAGATAAGATCTAAACCAGGCCAGAACTTGTCCGTGTAGACCAATTTGGGTTTCCAATCTCTCCAAAAGAATGTGGTGATCAATGGTATCAAAAGCAGCACTAAGGTCTAGGAGCATGAGGACAGATGCAGAGCCTCGGTCTGATGCCATTAAAAGGTCATTTACCACCTTCACAAGTGCAGGCTCAGTGCTATGATGGGGTCTAAAACCAGACTGAAGCATGTCATATACATTGTTTGTCTTCAGGAAGGCAGTGAGTTGCTGCGCAACAGTCTTTTCTAAAAAATTTGAGAGGAATGGAAGATTCGATACAGGCCGATAGTTTTTAATATTTTCTGGGTCAAGGTTTGGCTTTTTCAAGAGAGGCTTTATTACTGCCACTTTTAGTGAGTTTGGTACTGTTGGAGGAATTTTAAATTCCTATATGTTTTATAGCCAAAACCAAATTCGCACTCTTTCTAATTCATTAATGATTTGTAAGTTCATTAATTATGCATGAAGTAGATCGAGACCAGTCTTAAAAGCCAAGGTAACAGCGTTTAATTCAAGAGAGTACTGCCACATACACATATTTCCACAGGATATAAACTGAAAATGACGTCAGCGTTTTCTAACCGTTCTATCTATTTCACCAGTAGAGGGGCTCTCTAGCTCTCGAGCCTTCGCGTTATCAGCACGAAGTCAAGGTCAGTCACTTTAAATCAGCATTCTAGACAGTCTGGAGATCGGCCGTTCCTGCCACCTGGAGATTGTACAACTGAATGAACTAAGGAACAGACCTTCATTGTTACTAAACTCCTGACTACATTATATACAATTGGGAATGGGAGCAAGAGAGAAAATTCATATGTACAGCACATTATAGCATTTGGACTAGTCAGTTCTGATTGAATGTATACATAATTAGTCATTTCAACCATCATTTCCTCTAACAGGTACACATCCGGTGGATAGAATGCCATTTATTATGTTCAACAGGAAGCAGCTCTTTCATTAGTTTAGTTGGAATATGGTCCAGTATGCAGCTTGAAGGTTTAGAGGCCATTATTATTTTTATCTTTGTGTCAAGAGATGGTACTAAAACACTTGAGTGTCTCTCTTGATTCTAGGTCCTGGCAGAGTTGTGCAGACTCAGGACAACTGAGCTTTGAAGGGATACGCAGATTTAAAGAGGAGTCCGTAATTTGTTTCTTTTCCTCAAAGAAGTTCATTAATTTATTTACTGCTGAAGTGAAAGCCATCTCTTTTGGGGAATGCTGCTTTTTAGTTAGCTTTGCGACAGTATCAAAAAGGAATTTCGGATTGTTCTTATTTTCCTCAATTAAGTTGGAAAAATAGGATGATCGAGCAGCAGTAAGGGCTCTTCGATACTGCACGGTACTGTCTTTCCAAGCTAGTCGGAAGACTTCCAGTTTTGTGTGGCTCCATTTCCGTTCCAATTTTCTGGAAGCTTGCTTAAGAGCTCGGGTATTTTCTGTATACCAGGGAGCTAGTTTCTTATGAGATGTTTTTAGTTTATAGGGGTGCAACTGCATCAAGGTTAAATTGAGTTCCTCAGTTAGGTGGTTAACTGATTTTTGTCCTCTGGCGTCCTTGGGTAGACAGAGGGAGTCTGGAAGGACATCAAGGAATCTTTGTGTTGTCTGTGAATTTATAGCACGATTTTTGATGTTCCTTGGTTGGGGTCTGAGCAGATTAATTGTTTCAATTGCAAACATAATAAAATGGTGGTCCGATAGTCCAGGATTATGAGGAAAAACATTAAGATACACAACATTTATTCTATAGGACAAAACTAGGTCCAGATTATGACTGTGACAGTGAGTAGGTCCAGAGACATGTTAGACAAAACCCACTGAGTCGATGATGGCTCCGAAAGCCTTTTGGAGTGGGTTTGTGGACTTTTCCATGTGAATATTAAAGTCACCAAAGATTAGAATATTATCTGCTATGACTACAAGGTCCGATAGGAATTCAGGGAACTCAATGAGGAATGCTGTATATGGCCCAGGAGGCCTGTAAACAGTAGCTATAAAAAGTGATTGAGTAGGCTGCATAGATTTCATGACTAGAAGCTCAAAAGACGAAAACGTCTTTTTTTTTGTAAATTGAAATTTGCTATCATAAATGTTAGCAACACCTCCGACTTTGCGGGATGCACGGGGGATATGGTCACTAGTGTAGCCAGGAGGTGAGGCCTTTAATTTAACACAGTAAATTTATCAGGCTTAAGCCATGTTTCAGTCAGGCCAATCACATCAAGATTATGATCAGTGATTAGTTAATTGACTATAATTGCCTTTGAAGTAAGGGATCTAACATTAAGTTGCCCTATTTTGAGATGTGAGGTATCATGATCTCTTTCAATAATGACAGGAATGGAGGAGGTCTTTATCCTAGTGAGATTGCTAAGGCGAACACCGCCATGTTTAGTTTTGCCCAACCTAGGTCGAGGCACAGACACGGTCTCAATGGGGATAGCTGAGCTGACTACACTGACTGTGCTAGTGGCAGACTCCACTATGCTGGCAGGCTGGCTAACAGCCTGCTGCCTGGCCTACACCCTATTTCATTGTGGAGTTAGAGCCCTGTCTATGTTGGTAGATAAAATGAGAGGACCCCTCCAGCTAGGATGGAGTCCGTCACTCCTCAGCAGGTCAGGCTTGGTCGTGTTTGTGGGTGAGCCCCAGAAAGAGGGCCAATTATCTACAAATTCTATCTTTTGGGAGGAGCAGAAAACAGTTTTCAACCAGCGATTGAGTTGTGAGACTCTGCTGTAGAGCTCATCACTCCCCCTAACTGGGAGGGGGCCAGAGACAATTACTCGATGCCGACACATCTTTCTAGCTGATTTACACGTTGAAGCTATGTTGCGCTTGGTGATCTGACTGTTTGAGCTACCAGTCTGCCCAGCACCGCCAGTCTGCCCAGCATCGCCAGTCTGCCCAGCGCCGCCAGTGCTCCCAGTCTGCCCAGCGCCGCCAGTCTGCCCAGCGCCGCCAGTCTGCCCAGCATCGCCAGTCTGCCCAGCGCCGCCAGTGCTCCCAGTCTGCCCAGCGCCGCCAGTCTGCCCAGCGCCGCCAGTCTGCCCAGCGCCGCCAGTCTGCCCAGCGCCGTCTGAGCCACCCGTCTGCCCAGCGCCGCCAGTGCCGCCAGTCTGCCCAGCGCCGCCTGAGCTACCAGTCTGCCCAGCGCCGCCAGTCTGCCCAGCGCCACCAGTGCCGCCAGTCTGCCAGGATCAGTTAGATCCGCCATTCAGCCAGGATCCGCCAGTGTGCCAGGATCCGCCAGTCAGCAAGGATCCGCCAGTCTGCCAGGATCCGCCAGAAGTGCCAGTCAGCCAGGATCTGCCAGATCCGCTAGTCAGCCAGGATCCGCCAGTCAGCCAGGATCTGCCAGATCCGCTAGTCAGCCAGGATCCGCCAGTCGGCCAGGATCTGCCAGAACCGCTAGTCAGCCAGGATCCGCCAGTCAGCCAGGATCTGCCAGATCCGCTTGTCAGCCAGGATACGTCAGTCAGCCAGGATCTGCCAGTCAGCCAGGATCTGCCAGATCCGCTAGTCAGCCAGGATCCGCCAGTCAGCCAGGATCCGCCAGTCAGCCAGGATCCGCCAGTCAGCCAGGATCTGTCGGAACCACCAGCCAGCCAGGATCTGGTAGATCCATTAACCTGCCTGAGATTCCTCTCACTCCCGAGCTTCCTCTCACTCCCGAGCTTCCTCTCACTCCCGAGCTTCCTCTCACTCCCGAGCTTCCTCTCACTCCCGAGCTTTCTCTCACTCCCGAGCTTCCTCTCACTCCCGAGCTTCCTCTCACTCCCGAGCTGCCTCAGTCCCGAGCTGCCCCTCAGTCCCGATCTGCTCCTCAATCCAGTGGGTTTCTGGGTGAGGACTACTAGGCCATGGTCGGCGGCGAGGGTGGACTATCCAGGGACGCGAGGAGAGGGGACTAAGACATTAATTGAGTGGGGTCCACGTCCCGCGCCGGAACCGCCACCATGGACAGACGCCCACCCGGACCCTCCCTATTTGTTTTGAGGTGCGTTCGGGAGTCCGCACCTTAGGGGGGTTCTGTCACGCCCTGGTCTAAGTATTTTGTGTTTTCTTCATGTATTGGGTCAGGCCAGGGTGTGGCATAGAGTTTTTGTATTGTGGTGTGTTTTGTCTTGGGATTTTGGAATGTGTGTATAGTGAGATTGTAGCTTAGTGGGGTGTTCTAGGAGAGTCTATGGCTGTCCGAAGTGGTTCTCAATCAGAGGCAGGTGTTTACCGTTGTCTCTGATTGGGAACCATATTTAGGCAGCCATATTCTTTGGTTGTATTGTGGGTGATTGTCCTGTGTGTCTTGATGTCCTGGTTAGAGGTTAGTAGACACTTGTATAGGCTGTTTTCGGTTTTCGTTTTGTAGTGTTAGTGTTTTGTTGTGTGTTACGTTGGTTTATTAAAGATGAATCACAATAGACACGCTGCAGTTTGGTCCGACTCTCCTTCACCATTAGAAAGCCGTTACAGAAGAAGACCGAGTGTTTCAGTGGAGACAGGACAGAGAAGCAGGCCTTGAGGTAAATATGGAGATTCAGAAGCAATTCTGGCCGGGACAGAGAACCTCTGTCTACACTTGACACTTACATAAGACTTCTGCTATCAGACTACTATCACATTGAAAAGACAGGTCTAAACACTCAAGTTGCATTGTGGTCGGATTGTGTTCAGATCTGGCTGACCACTTCAGGAGGTGGTCAGGGACACATTGTCTGCAGATTTCTCCTCAGTCTTGATGCAATAAGACTACCGAAAGCGCACACAGTGGGAGATGTCACCAGCACTCTCCAGAAAACGTGTATTTTGGGAGAGAGGAATCTTTGGAGGAAATAGGTTCCTAGTGTGTGGGGAAAGTGTTTGCTGGCTTCAAATGCTAGCTTATTTAGAAAAATGTGTTTATCTGGAGTTATGCTAACTTCTTTGCAATCCCTTTACCTTTACTGGCTAGTTAAATAGGTTAACTGGCTAGCTAGCTGCAGTAGTTGGCTAACTGATTGCCATCAAGTTGTTGTTGTGATTATTATCATATTTAGCCTATTCCACCATTTGCAGAATGCATACTGTCATTTGAATATAGTGCGGGAAAAGGGAATCTGGACACAGTGGATAATTATGCTAGACATTTACAGTCCCTTTAGAAAGTATTCACACCACTTGACCTTTTCCATATTTTGTTGTGTTACAGCCTGAATTAAAAAATAATTGTGGTTGTGTCACTGGTCTCCACCGACTACCCCATAATATCATTGTGGAATTATGTTTTTAGAAATGTTTACAAATTAATAAAACACGTAAATCTGAATCGGCTTGAGTCAATAAGTTTTCAAGCCTTTTCTTATGGCAAGCCTAAATAAGTTCAGGAGTAAAAATATGCTTAAACAAGTCACTGTAAGGGATTTCTACCATTGACTGAGAGGCGGACCAAAGCGCAGCGTGGTTGTTTTAATAAATCACTTCACATGAACAAACTAACAAAAACAAGAAATGTGAAAACCCAAAACAGCCCTATCTGGTGCAAAACACAGAGACTTGAACAAACACACAGTGAAACCCAGGCTACCTAAGTATGATTCTCAATCAGAGACAACTAATGACACCTGCCTCTGATTGAGAACCATACTAGGCCGAAACATAGAAATACCCAAAACCTAGAAAAACAGACTGCCCACCCAACTCACACCCTGACCATACTAAATAAATACAAAAGAAAGGAAATAAAGGTCAGAACGTGACAGTCACATAACTTGCATGGACTCATTTTGTGTGCAATAATGATTTAATATGACTTTGCCTGCCTTATTTCAGTACTCCACACAAACAATGTGTAAAGTCCCTCAGTCGAGCAGAACATTTCAAACACAGACTCAACCACAACGACCTGGGATGATTTCAAATTCCTCGCAAGGAAGGGCAGCTATTGGTAGATGGGAAGAAGAGAAAAACAGACATTGAATATCCCTTTGATTATGGTGAAGTGTTTAATTACACTTTCAATTATGTATCAATACACCCAGTTACTACAAAGATACAGGCATTCTTCCTAACTCAGTTGCCAGAGAGGAAGGAAACCACTCATTGTGTGAAATCACTGAGGCCAATGGTGACTTTAAAACAGTTACAGAGTGTAATGGCTGTGATAGGAGAAAACTGAAGATGGATCAACATTGTAGTTACTCCACAATACTAACCTAAATGAGTGTGAAAAGAAGGAAGCCTGTATAGAATACAAATATTCCAAAACATGTATCCTGTTTGCCAGAAGGCACTAAAGAAAAATAAATGCACAAAAATGTGGCAAACAAATTAACTTTATGTTCTGAATACAAAGCGTTATGTTTGAGGCAAATCCAAAAGAACAAATCACTGAGTACCATTCATCATATTTTCAAGCATGGTGGTGGCTGCATCATGTTATATGTATACTTGTCATCTGCAAGGATTAGGGAGTTGTTTAGGATCAAAATAAAAGGAATAAAGCTAAGCACAGGCAAAATCCAAGTAGAAAACCTGGTTCACTCTGCTTCAACAGACACTGGAAAACAAATTCACCTTTCAGCAGGAAAGGAACCTAAAACACAAGGCCAAATATACACTGGAGTTGTTTGCCAAGAGGACAGTGAATGTTCTTGAATGGGCTAGTTACAGTTTTGACTTAAATCGACTTGAACTCTATAGCAAGACTTGAAAAAGGTTGTCTAGCAATGACCACAACCAACTTAAGATGGAATTTTTAAATAATAATATGCAAATAATGTTCAATCCAGATATGTAAAGCTCTTAGAGACTTACCCAGAAATACTCACAACTAGGTTCGCTGCCAATGGTTATTCTAACATGTATTGACTTAGGGGTGGGGATACTTATGTAAATGAGATAATTCAGTATTTCATTTTGAATACATTTGCACACTTTTCTAAAAACATGTTTTCACTTTGTCATTATGGGAGTGAGATGGGTGAGAAATTAAATATTTAATCCATTTTGAATTCAGGCTGTAACATCAAAATTATAATTTTTGTTTTTACCTTTTATTTAACTAGGCAAGTCAATTAAGAACAAATTATTATTTTTAATGTCAGCCTAGGAACAGTGGGTTAACTGCCTTGTTCAGGAGCAGAACGACAGCTCGGGGATTCAATCTTGCAACCTTCCGGTTAATACCTTCTGAAGGCACTTTGAATGTAATTGTAGATGCATGATGTGTTTGGAATTCCATCATCAAAACTCAATGATCAGAATGCAAAAGCTGCATGAACAGTCAAATCACACTCAAGCCTCACAGCAGCATAGCAAGACACACACACACACACACACACACACTCACTCAGAGACCACTTACCGCAACAGTACGCGTTTGAGGCATCACCATGGAAACCCATGTAAAGGAAAGGAACTTCCAGAAGGAAGGAAGATAAAGGAGATTTCAGAGAAATCTCTTTCTCAGGCTGTCAGAGACAAAGATCTGCTTGCACTAGTATGGTAAAGGCAGAGCCTAGGGTATGCACAGGGATATGGGGAGTTCCTGAAAATGTTGTCTCTCTCGGATCAATGGTCATTCAATAGTCAAATGGTCAAGTTGTTGTTTTATACTGCATTTACACAGCAGCCTTTACGGGTGTGAACGTTTTAAACAGAATGTTTAAACTAAATTGGGAGGTTAACATTAAGAAAAAAATCCCTTACCGAGATACCATTTTTTTAAACAAAATGTATTTGTCTATTACTCAACAGCTAACTCACCTGTAAGAATCACATGTAGTCATATTACTTTACTGAGTTTGGGTAATCTAAAAGTTAGGTTTCCTATTACAATTTTGGACAGGGTAACTAGTAACTGTAACAGATTACATTTAGTAACCTACCCAACCCTGTCTAAGGTCATAAGCAAACAAGAAAATGCTCATCCAGAAGCAGCCGGGGACAAGAATGCAGGCAAACTTAAATCCATTTAACCGAATTCCTACCAGCATGTCACATATTGAACCAGAGAAAACAAATGTAGACCACCATTATTCCACACACAGAAATGCATACAAAGCTGTCCCTCGTCCTCCATTTGGCAAATCTGACCATACTTATATCCTCCTGATTCCTGCTTTTAAGCAAAAACTAAACAAGGAAGTACCAGTGACTCGCTCAATATGGAAGTATCAGATGACGCGGATGCTACACTACAGGACTGTTTTAGTAGCACAGACTGGAATATGTTCCAGGATTCATCCAATGGCATTGAGGAGAATACCACCTCAGTCACCGGTTTCATTAATAAGTTAATTGACGATGTCGTCCCCACAGTTACCGTAACTACATATCCCAACCAAAGCCATGGATAACAGGCAGCATCCCCCTGAGCTTAAGGCTAGAGCTGCCCCTTACAAGGATCGGAACAAATCTGGACATTTAAAAGAAATCCCGCAATGCCCTCAGGCAAACCATCAAACAGGCAAAGCGTCAATACAGGAATAAGATTGAATCCTACTACACTGGCTCAGATGCTAGTCGGATGTGGCAGGGCTTGCAAACAATTACGGACTACAAAGGGAAAAGCAGCCGTGAGCTCCCCAGTGAAGCGAACCTACCAGAAGAGCTAAATGCCCTTTATGCTCGCTTCAAAGCAAAAAGCTGAAGAATGAAGAGTGCATGATAGAAACAGCTGTTCCAGACGACTGTGTGATCACAACTCTCCGTAGCCGATGTGAGCAAGACCTTTAATCTGGTCAACATTCACGAGGCCGTGGAGCGGATTACCAAGACGTGTACTCAGAGCATGCGCGGACCAACTGGCAAGTGTCTTCAATTATATTTTCAACCTCTCCCTGACTGAGACTGCAATACCTACATGTTTCAAGCAGACCACCATAGTCCCTGTTTCCAAGAAAGTGAAGGTAACCTGCCTAAATGACTACCGGCCCGTACCACTCACGTCAGTAGCCATGAAGTGAACCATGACCAGCCTTTCAAAGCACATCAACACCATCATCCCGGAAACCCTAGACCCACTGCAATTTGCATATTGCAACAGATCCACAGATGACGCAATCTCAATTGCACTCCACACTGCCCTTTCACACCTGGAACACTTATGTGAGAATGCTGTTCATTGACTACAGCTCAGGATTCAGCACCATAGTACCCTCAAAGCTCATCACTAAGATAAGGACCCGGGGACTAAACACCTCCCTCTGCAACTGGATCCTGCACTTCCTGATGGGCAACCCCCAGATGGTAAGGGTAGGCATCAACACATCTGCCATGCTGATCCTCAACAACGTGTTCAGTACCCTCCTGTACTCCCTGTTCACCTATGACTGTGTGGCCAAGCACGACTCCAACACCATCATTAAGTTTGCTGATCACACAACGGTGGTAGGCCTGATCACCGACAACGATGAGACAGCCTATAGAGAGGAGATCAGAGACCTGGCATTGTGGTGCTAGGACAACAATCACTTCCTCAGCGGAGGAAGACAAAGGAGCTGATCATGGACTATAGGAAAAGGAGGGCCCCATTCACATCGATGGTGCTGTAGTGGAGTGGGCAGAGATTTTGAAGTTCCTTTCTCTCCACATCACCAACAAACTGTCATGGTCCAAACACACCAAGACAGTCATGAAGAGGGCACAACAATACCTTTTCCCCCTCAGGAAACTGAAAAGATTTTGCATGGGTCCCTAGATCCTCAAAAAGTTATACAGCAACACCATCAAGAGCATCCTTACCGGTTGCATCAACTCCTGGTATGGCAACTGCTAGTTATCCGACAATAAGTCGTTACAGAGGGTAGTGCATACTGCCCAGTACATCACTGGGCCCAAGCTTCCTGCCATCCAGGACCTCTATACTAGGCGGTGTCAGAGGAAGGCCCTAAAACTTGTCAAAGAATCCAACGACGCTATTCATAGACTGTTCGCTCTGCTACCACATGGCAAGCGGTACCGGAGCACCAAGTCTAGTTCCAAAAGTCTCCTTAACAGTTTTTACCATCAAGCGGTAAGACTGCTGAACAATTAATACAATTAAATATTTTCATTACTCTATTTATTGAACTGCATTGTTGGTTTAAGGGCTTGTAAACTAAGCATTACACCTGCTGTTTTTGGTGCATGTGACAAGTAAAATTTGATTTGATTTTGATTTGATTAGCAATGATGGTCACAGCAGATACTGATTGGTTTTCTGATCAATGCCCCTACCTTTTTTTAAGGTATGCATTTCTTTATTCCCAGTCATGTGAAATCCATAGATTAGGGCGTAATTAATAAATTTAAATTGACGGATTTCCTTTAACTATAACTCAGTAAAATCTTTGAAAATGTTGCGTTTATATTTATATTTTGGTTTTGTGTAGTATAGCTTATTTGTTGAGATATAATGTCAAATCAAACAATTAACCATCTAACAAGGTAATTGGCATGCATGATGTATCAGCTTTTACAAACATTTTCACAACACTTCCCTCTTCTTTTCCTTCCTCCCCTTACTCCACCCAATCCACTGGAGCAGAGGTAAACACAAAAAGAGAGAGAAGTGGATGCGGAGATAAATAAAACAGTCTAACACTCCAACACTGACAAACTGAGAGATTAGTCCCAAACTTTGGGCCTACAGTAACAATATCACAGCCAAAGAGGAAGCAGCACGGTCGGAGTAGGAACTGTTTCCTGTGAGCAAGCCCTGCTGAGATACAGGCACCTGGTATACTCCACACACGTTTTATTGTTCTCTCTCTCTCTCTCTCTCTCTCTCTCTTAGAACTCACACACATGCACAAACAGTGCAGGAGACAGTGAGTATTTACTGTGGGATTCATGTTGAGCATCTACTCCAGCATCTCTTTACACTATCACGCCAAAGAACACGCTGATGGATCTCTATACTGTCAATCAGGGTGTTGTCACTGTGTGTGTGTGTGTGTGTGTGTGTGTGTGTATCTGTTGGTCTACGTGCCTGCATGAGTGTTGTCTGGTCCTGAGAGAGAAGGCTTAGTCCCCCCCCCCCCCCCCCCCAACACTTCCCAGACATTTCACATGTTGGATTGAAGATCAGTTAACTAATTGAATCAGGTGTACCAGTCTAGGGTTAAAACTCAAATGTGAAACGTTGAGGAGAGGGGTTGGAAAACCCTGGTTTAGCCAAGCAAAATGAGGGAGGAAATCAATGAGTCTTATTTGTACATTTGCCTCTTAAGAATGGTTAACCAACCAAAAGTAACAGCCTAATCTTAGGACAACCAATTATATCACTTTCTCACAGATCACATCACAAGCCTCTGAACCATTGCAATCCAGGAGAGAGATAGAGAGGGGATCCTACACTACAGAAAGAGAGACACTGTGCTCTGAAAAATCTCTCTAGTGGCCTGTCACAGAGACAAATAAACTAAACCCCTGAGAGCTCTCCAAGGCTTAGTGTGTGTGTACGTATAAACGTTCATATATTTACAACCTATATTGGCAGGCTGACTGTAGGCTTCTCAGTCACTACTCTAATTAAGGCCTTAGACAGACAGACAGACAGACAGGACAGAGACAAAACTAGCAGTGCTGCAGTTCTTGACACAAACTGATGCACCTGGAACCTACTACAATACCCTGTTCAAAGGCACTTAAATATTTGTCTTGCCCATTCATCCTCTGAATGGCACACATAAACAATCCATGTCTCAATTGTCACAAGGCTTAAAAATCCTTCTTTAACCTGTCATCTCCTCTTCATCTACACTGATTTGAAGTGGATATAACAAGTGACATCAATAAGGGATCATAGCTTTCACCTGGATTCACCTGGTCAGTCTGTCATTGAAAGAGCACAATGTTTTGTGCATAATGTTTTGTGCACTCTGTATATTCTCCAGTAGGAGCCGAGCCCACACCAGCCCCTGCAGCACAGCTCTGGGGTCCGTACACAAATTTGTAAACACAAATAGCATCTCATACATTCTGGTCTTCCACACTGCCATTTTTGCCTGCCTAAACAGGTTGTTTAATAGGCAGTACCTTTTACCTTTTGGCTACACTATACATAGGCCCTCCAACATATAGAGTCTTTTCCACGGCCAAAGCAGTAGAACTGAGTAATGGCTGACATGTCGACCTGCTCCAGATCCAACAGGAACAAGTGACAGAAAGCTGTCACTCTGGACCCAATGTCCACCAGCCCTTGGCCCCCCTCATGCAAACGGAGGTGTAACACTGCCACACATGTCCAGTGTTGAACAAAATCAATTCCCCACTGACCTCTACAGTTGCTTGACAAGACTCTGTGGGGGATCCAACACCATCAGCATGTGCCGTGCCAGAGCATTGAAACGGCCAAGCTGTTAGTGACCAGGATCCTTCCCCTGAAAGACATTCGTGGCTACAACTGCCGCTATTTAGACATCTTAGCCGCAACCTTGTCCACCATCCCCTCAGAGTTTCTCTCCGGAAACTCTGAGGTCCCCAAAAACATATTCTGTAGCACCCCAGGAAGACTAGGAGATCCTGCTCTGACCCATCTCCCCATAATTAGACGTTCACTCTTCTCCCAGTTCACCTTAGCTGATGTCGCCCCCTCAAACAGCATTTAAACCCTGCTAACCTCTTCTACATCTTCTTGCCCTTTAACATACACTGTTACATCATCAGCATAAGCCGACAATGAAATCGACTCCCCACCTACTACCCCTGGAACTGACAACCCCCACAGCCTCTCCCTTAGTCTACACAGATGTGGTTCTATGGCTAGACAGTAAAGCTGACCCAAGAATGTATACCCATGCCAAATGCCTGTCTGCATGTTCTGCTTAAGCTGAGGCCTGATCACAGTGCTGGGATGGAGGTCCAGCTGCCTGAGAGAGCTAATGCATAGCGGCTGTACAGCAGCTCTCACCAGGCCGTGCACCGGGGGTAGATGGACTGACAGCTTAGATGTATAAACCTTTCTGGGGTGTACTGGGAAGGGACCTCTTACAGGTCCCACCCCCTACCGCCCACTTTTACTATGATCAGGCCCCAGCTTAAGCAGCCCATGCAGAATCTCCTGAGTACACTTTGGATCAGTGTTGCAGTTACCATAGAGGTCTGCATAGAAGTACATAGTCATACTCCTCATCTCTGCTGGAACCGACATCAGAGACGCTGAAGGACAACGTAGATGGAACATCTGCTTCTACTCTGCTAACTTCCTCTCGAGGTTGAAGAAGAACGCACTCAGAGCATCCGTGTCCTTCGGGGTGACCATCCATGCTCTCCCTTCACCTGATCCTGTAAAAAAAAGACCCCAACTGTGTCCGCATAGCCTTCAACTCCCTCTCTGACCCAAAGTCCTGCTGCTCAATAAGGCTATTCTCAATGTCTCTAATATCCAGCTCCAACCTCTGAATAGTAAACCTTATCCTAGCTGTTCTATGGACAGAGTATGGCAGACAAAATACCCGTATTTGTGTTTTCCCCACCTCCCACCATTGTCTTAGGTTCAGATGAGGTAGAACTGACAAGCTATACTCAACTGTGACCATGTGATGGTCTGAGAAGCCAATAGGGCAGATCTAGGAGCCCAGAACCCTGTTACAGCTCACCTTAAGGACATGAAACCTATATAGCCTCACCACACTAATCCTCCCCTCCACAACCTTCACCCATGCATAGCTCCTACCTCTCCAATTTCTCTTTCTCCACTCATCTACTAGCCCATGCTGTTTCAACATATTTGTCAATACCACCCCCGAATGTGGAAGAGCCTCCTCCCAGTTCCTATCTGTGGTGTAATCTGTTGTACAGTTCCGGGTCATCCCCCATAACAATACATCTACCTCCATCATACTGCTGCATGTCCTGTCTATGCTTCTCAAGTAACTGCACCCAGTCAGACCCCTACTGAGAGCATAGACATTAACAAACAGAAAATGATACACCCCTAACCCCCCTGCCTGAACCAGTAATGCCCTTTACACTCGTGAGAATTAGCCTATATGGATAGGGCTAAATTGACATCGTCCTTACGTCAGAAATATGAAAGGCACAACCATGGTAGCAATTGATTGTATCGATTTCTTGTACTTTTTGCCACATTTCTTGTTCACGAAATCTGAAAATACATGATAGTAACATGATAGCATAGTAACATGACAGTAACATGATAGGAATATTCCTGGAAAATGTGGGGTATGGGTTTGAGTGAGACGACTAACTAACGATCATCGTATGAAGGAGTGGAGCAAAACGCAGCTTGGTAAGTGTTCATGATGAATTTAATACTCAAAACACTCAAACAAAATAACAGAAGGAAAACTGAACCAGTCCTGTCAGGTGCAGACACTAAACAGAAAACAACTACCCACAAAAGCCAAACGAAAAAGGACAACTTATATATGACCCCCAATCAGAACCAACGATAGACAGCTGCCTCTGATTGGGAACCACACCAAACTAGAATGCCCACCCTAGTCACACCCTGGCCTAACCAAAATAGAGAATAAAAACCTCTATGGCCAGGGCGTGACACTAACTGGTGTCTCCAAGTGGCCACACACCTCTCCAAATTGTGCACTGTTGAATGCACTTTAAAATTCCAATGCACCTTTATGATTTAAATAAGTTTCTTCAACTGAGGTGCTTTTTTGAGCTCTCCTATCTGTGCCATTGAGGAACAAGAGCAAGCACACATTCCTGCCATCACACAATTATTGTTGTTTACGCAATCCAAAAACTGTCCATTATAAATCGCAATCTGCATCAGTTGGGCATAATTTGAAGCTTGTTCTATTGCAATCATGACTAGCTACAGTGCCTTCAGAAAGTATCCACACCCCTTGACTTTTTCCTCAGTTTGTTGTGTTACAGCCTGTATTTAAAATGGATTACATTTGGATGTTTTTGGTCACTGGTCTACACACACTAACCCGCAACATTTTTTACGAATTCATTAAAAATTAAAAGATGAAATGTCTTGAGTCAAGTATTCAATCCCTTTATGTCAAACCTAAATAAGTTCAGGAGTAGAAATTTGGTTAACAAGTCACACACAATAGAACAATACAAAGTGTTTGGTTTGAGGTTAATCCAAATCAACACATTACCGAGTACCACTACTCATATTTTCAAGCATAGTGGTGGCTGCATCATGTTATGGGTATACTTGTAATCGTTAATGACGGGTGTTTTTCAGGATAAAAAAAGAAAAGGAATGGCGCTAAGCACAGGCAAAATCCTAGAGGAAAACCTGGTTCAGTTTGCTTTTCACCAGACACTGGGATATGTATTCACCTTTCAGCAGGACAATAACCTGAAACATAACCAAATCTACACTGGAGTTGCTTAACAAGAAGATAGTCTGGCCGAGTTACAGTCTTGACTTAAATCTACTTGAAAATCTATGGCAGGACCTGAAAATGGTTGTTTAGCAATGATCAACAACCAATTTGACAGAGCTTAAATAATTTTGAAAAGAATAATGGGCAAATGTTTTACAAGCCAGGTGTGGAAAGCTCTTAAGAGTCTTACCAGAAAGACTCACAGCCGTAATCAATGCCAAAGGTGCATCTACAAAGTACTGACTCAGTTGTGCGAATACTTATGTACTGTAAAGTAGATAGTTCTGTATTTCATTTTCAATGCATTTGCTAAAACATCTTTTCACTTTGTCATTATGGAGTATTGTGTACATGGGTGAGAAACTATATTTAACCCCTCGAATTCAGGAGATAACACAATAAAATGTTGAATAAATCAAGGAGAATCAATACTTTCTAAAGGCACTAAGTTATAAAATAATATATTACAATGTTCAGGCTTTCACAATGTAATTCACAGAAACAGATCATAATTCTGATGACCATAGAAGGAGTCATGAGTCCATTCAGGTGCGTGTGCCATGGCAATTTTTATTCACAATAGACAAATATACAGTAAGCAAATTTTGTTCAGAACAATCCAGGGTATGATGACTTGTCATTGTGTAGCTGTACATCAAACACAGTGATCATAAACGTTGATACTGTATATGACGTGAGTTTTATGCTATGGAAATGTGAAGTGCACATTTGGGCTGGTGTTTGGCTTGCTTGTATGACATCAAACATAAGGTGAACGCACCAATTTGTAAGTCGCTCTGGATAAGAGCGTCTGCTAAATGACTTAAATGTAAATGTAAGTATTTATCATACAGTAATCCTCAATGTCTTCCCCTCACTCAGACAACAAAAAAATTGCAAAAGTTGCCCAGTTAGCGGGAGGGATGGGGGCAACTTCATGTTGCACGAGGTGCTCAAGTTCAGAAAGGCTGTCATTCAAAACCCATTCAGTGCTGTGAAGGGCAGGTCCAGAGCTCGGATGTCATGTATAGTATGTTACTTTACAGCCACTAAGTTCCAATTGAGGCAGGCATTTATCAGTGCCCAAATCTGCCATTTTCAACCCATATAAGGGTACAAGTGTAAAGGGTTTTAAGGTCTAAGCCTGATGAGAATAGAACTGCTACCCCTAGACCAATGACTAAGGAAGTACTGCCCCTCCCACTCCATGCCCCACACTGACACATTATGCCTGTCACTGTCGGTCTCCTGTAAGAACACCACATTTAAAAGTTGATGTCTACTGTATGGCGGTATCTTCAATTTAAGCCTACTAGAAAGTGTGTGCCCTCAGGTCTGAAGGGAAGCTAAATTCATTCCGCAACCTAAGAATAGTAAAGCCACCTATAGTGGCTCAAATCGCCGACCAATCAACCTGTTCCCAACCCTTAGCAAACTTTTGGAAAAAATGGTGTTTGACCAGATACATTTCTACTTTACAGTAAAAAAAAAAATACAACAGACTTTCAACACACTTATAGGGAAGGACATTCAACAAGCACAGCACTTACACAAATGTCTGATTGGCTGTGAGAAACAGATTTTTTGTTAAACTTCAGTGCAGCTTTTGACATTACCGATCATAGTCTGCTGTTGGAAAAACGTCAGCTACTACAGCGACTGAAATGACTGCAACACTTAACAAAGAGCTGCAGTTAATTTCATAGTGGGTTGCAAGGAATATGTTTATCCTAAATATTTCAAAAACTAAAAGCATTGTATTTGGGACAAGTCATTCACTAAACCCTAAACTTCAACTAAATCTTGTAATGAGGAAATGTGTGGAATGTTATGTGGAAATTGAGCAAGTTGAGGTCAAAACATGTTACAACAGTAGCTAAGATTTAGAGAATTATTTCCATAATAAAGCGCTACTATGCCTTCTTAACAAAACAATCAACAAGGCAGGTCCTACATGTCCTACTTTTGTCACACCTGGACTACGGTTCAGTCGTGTGATCAGGTTCCACAAAGAGGGATTTAGGAAAATTACAATTGGCTCAGAACATGTCAGTATGGCTGGCCCTTCAATGTACACTAAGAGCAAACATTAATGATATGCATGTCAATCTTTCGTGGCTCAAAGTGGAGGAGAGATTGACTTCATTACTACTTATTTTTGTAAGAAGTGTTGACAAGCTGAATACACTAGCTGTCTGTTTAAACTACTAGCACACAGCTCGAACACCCATGCATACCCCACAAGACATAAAATCAGAGGTCTCTTCACAATCCCCAAGTGCAGAACATACTTGGGAGAAACATTACCACATAGAGCCATGACTACATGGAACTCTATTCCACATCAGGTAACTGATGCAAGCAGTAGAATCAGAATCAGAATTACAAACAATAGTACGCAAGTATAAACATCATGGGACAACGCAGCCCCATACCGTTCAGGAAGGAGACGCGTTCTGGCTCCTAGAGATGAACGTACTTTGCTGTGAAAAGTGCAAATCAATCCCAGAACATCAGCAAAGGACCATGTGAAGACACTGGAGGAAACAAGACCAAAAGTATCTATATCCACAGTAAAACAAGTCCTATATTGACATAACCTGAAAGGCCGCACAGCAAGGAAGAAGCCACTGCTCCAAAATCGGCATAAAAAGCCAGACTACAGTTTGCAACTGCACATGGTGACAAAGATGATACTTTTTTGTTCTCTATATCCTCTGGTCTGATGAAACAGAAATAGAACTGTTCGGCCATAATGACCATTGTTATGTTTGGAGGAAAAAGGGGGAGGCTTGCAAGCCGAAGAACACCATCCCAACCGTGAAGCATGGGGGTGGCAGCATCATGTTGTGGGGGTGATTTGCTGCAGGAGGGATTGGTGCACTTCACAAAATAGAGGTCCTCATGAGGATGGAGAATTATGTGGATATATTGAAGCAACATCTCAAGACACCAGTCAGGAGCTTGGTTGCAAATGGGTCTTCCAAATGGACAATGACCCCAAGCATACTTCCAAAGTTGTGTCAAAATGGCTTAAGGACAACAAAGTCAAGGTATTGGACTGGCCATCACAAAGTCCTGACCTCAAACCCACAGAAAATTTGTTGGCAGAACTGAAAAAGCGTGTGCGAGCAAGGAGGCCTACAAACCTCACTCAGTTACACCAGCTCTGTCAGGAGGAATGGGCCAAAATACACCCAACTTATTGTGGGAAGCTTGTGGAAGGCTACCCGAAACATTTGACTCAAGTTTAACTCAAGTTTAAAGGCAATGCTACCAAATACTAATTGAGTGTATGTAATCTTCTGACCCAGTGGGAATGTAATGAAAGAAATCAAATCTGAATTAAATCATTCTCTACTATTATTCTGACATTTCACATTCTTAAAATAAAGTGGTGATCCTGACTGACCTAAACCAGGGAATTTTTACTGGGATTAAATGTCAGGAACTGTGAAAGCTGAGTTTAAATGTATTTGGCTAAGGTGCATGTAAACTTCCGACTTCAACTGTATGTTTAACGAGCCCACTTTTAAATCCACCATAAAAATATTTGAAATGGAAAGTAAGAAAACCAGCATAGGTAACAGACAAGTGAAAGAAATCACCCTCTGATAAATGATCATACCAATTATTTTCAAATCAATTGTTTATTCTTTTCTGCCACTTTCATTCCATTTTCTGGACCTTTCCTCTTAATTAATAATGCAACATGGCTATCTAAACACCAATGTACCCTCTGATTAACATTATCCAATCCCACTGATGTTTTATTGTGATCCCAAATGACTGCCCTGACAAACGTCTCTACATCAGGAAAAAATGTCTGTAACATGTAACATGTTTACTAAATTAATCCTACAGAAAAGTATTAAATCTGCTGTAATGTGTACTGTGGTAAACCTGACTGGGGCTCTTCCTGAGATTCTACATTACATTGCTGGGGATATCTGACAGAGGATCTCTCTTCCTCCATCCTCATCTAGCAGCTCCACCAAAACCAGAGCACACTGGCTCCCCCACACTGCCTCAAACCATTACCCTGCATGTCTGTGCTTACACTGGGCACATGATTCTCTTTTGTCTGTGAGACAGGCATATCAGCCTTGGAGTCAGGGCTTCCCTGCCTTCGGTAACCACTGCCGGAAGCTCAGTCACTATCATGCCCGTCCTTGAACTCCCCGCCATCCAAATCTCGGCTGCATTATCATCAACATTAACATCAGCTGTATGGGCAACGTAATCTTGCGATTCTGATGTTTGGGATTGAGTTTGGACCTGGGTGGTGGCCGGGGATGCTCCCAAAGCCCCTGGCTCACTCTCAGATCTAGAGCATATCAGTGCCCTGCTCTCTGTGTGTGCATGCCTGCCGTTTATGTCCAATCTTTCCACAATCAAAACCCCCTCTCCTCAATGGTGCTCTGGTTGCTATGGCAACACAGGTTTGACGCACCTCTTCTCTCCTTCCATCTCTACCTCCATCACACTCTGTCCCACCCTCTCTCCTTTATCCATCTTTCCCTTTCAACGAACTCCTTGCCTGCTGCTCTGGTTTGACGTCAAACCCATCAATGAGTTCTCTAAATTCAGCTGGCTTTAGCTGTACTGTGCCTTGGTGAGTTGATTATTTGAATCAGCTATGTAATGCTAGGGCAAAAAACAAAATGTGAACACCTGGGATGCCCCAGGACCGAGTTTGGGAAACCCTGGGTTAGGCTATCGATCACACACAAACACAAATGCATACACGCACACTCAATCTACCTCACTTTTCATCGTCACTCATAGGAAGAAAGTAAAGCTAATCACACACACAGAATTAGGCCAAAAGGTACAGGTTATCAATTAATCACACACATCCCCAGTGTGTTGTGTTTAATTGCCAGTGTCAATGAATGTAAATGCATCAGCTGCTTGGGGAGCAGAACCACTTGACAGTGTGATTAGAGATGTTTTACTTGGCTGGGTGTCTGGGGTCCTGGGACCAGAGGAACCTCGGGGAGCTGCTACACCACAGCAGAGAATAGGCTGTAGCTTAACTGTTTCTCCACTGCACTTGATTGATCGCTTAATTTCACTGACTGGGAGTCCACATACCTGGTTTCCCAGGGACAAATCAGACACTGATTAAAAGGAATGAGGGACAACTATAAGTGCTGTGACTTTCGAGGAGTTGACTTTGAGACCCCTAGAATAGTGTGTAGGCCTAAACCATCTGGGGATTTCTGATAAAAGCATTACAAAAAGTGTAATTTGTGCAGTACATATAAAATAAAACTAGGACTATTCTGGTTGAAAACTGCCTATGTGGCATCAATAACAGTCGTAAACTATTGTACTAGTTGTGAAATTGCCAAAAAAGTTTAAGTAGTAGAACTTGTTATAAAATCATTATCTTTCAAAACTAAGTTGTGAGATTTGAGTAGTTCATCACAGCTTACTTGAGGGTTAGTTATGATTACAATTATGTTAACAATCATGCCCCTTTTTCCCCATCAACATGTGGTGGCAACTAGAGTTTGACACAGGAACAGGACTCCCGTGGATCTTGTGGGTCCTGTGGGATTCGGGCAGGAAAGGGAGTGAAGTGCTAGAGTCATATTCGGGACAGGACAATCTGCTCACTCTCGTGCCTCATTCCAGTTATCCAGTCACTACTTTACCTCCAATGCACTTGGAGTCACACAATTACACACATCCATATCCATGAGTTTATCCAACTCTAAGTAAGTAGAAGGGCTGCTGTTACGAATCCATTTTGGCCCGACAGTCTAGGGGAGATGGTAACGAGACCCGTAACATAACTCATGCAAATTATAATAGTGAAAAAGTAAAAGTGAGAAAGAAATAACCACAGACAACTAAATTACCATCAAACACAAGGTTTATTAGAAAACACACGGTAATGGGGGGAGCAGGAAAGGGTCTGAGCTGGACCCAAGGAAAGAAATAATAAGTACTCAAAAACACCCCTAAGCTAGACTAGCCTATTTCAACAACAGCTAACTAACTAACCAAAAATACAGTGGGTGGTCCGCCCAGTTCTAACTAGTTGTTACGTTTTTTTTCCTGGGAAGGAGAGGAGGACCAAAATGCAGCGTGGTTATGGTTGAACATCTTTAATAAAGAGGATAACGTGAACAATATACATATACAAAATAAGAAAACGTGGAAAAACCGAAACAGTCCTAACTGGTGCAAAACACAGAGACAGGAAACAATCACCCACGAAATACCCAAAGAATATGGCTGCCTAAATATGGTTCCCAATCAGAGACAACGATAAACACCTGCCTCTGATTGAGAACCACTCTAGGGCACCATAGACTTACCTAGAATACTACACTGAACACAACCCCATCAATCTACAAAGCCCCTAGACAAGACAAACACGTCACACCCTGGCCTAACCACAATAATAAAGAAAACACAAAATACTAAGGCCAGGGGGCGTGACAGCACCCCCCCCCCCCCCCAAAGGTGCGGACTCTCGGCCGCACACCTAAACCCATAGGGGAGGGTCTGGGTGGGCGTCTGTCCACGGTGGCGGCTCTGGTGCGGGACGTGGACCTCACTCAAACACAGTCTTAGTCCACTTACTTAGCGTCCCTTGAGTGGCGACCCTCACCGCCGACCTTGGCCTAGTAACCCTAACAAAGGGCCCACATGGACTGAGGGGTGCCTCATTACCGAGGAAGCTCAGGCCTGAGGGGTAGCTCAGGCCTGAGGGGAAGCTCAGGACTGAGGGGAAGCTCAGGACTGAGAGGAAGCTCAGGACTCTGGCGGATCCTGGCTGACTGGCGGCTCAGGACTGAGAGGAAGCTCAGGACTCTGGCGGATCCTGGCTGACTGGCGGCTCTGGACAGACGGGAGACTCTGGCGGCTCTGGACAGACGGGAGACTCTGGCGGCTCTGGACAGACGGGAGACTCTGGCGGCTCTGGACAGACGGGAGACTCTGGCGGCTCTGGACAGACGGGAGACTCTGGCGGCTCTGGACAGACGGGAGACTCTGGCGGCTCTGGACAGACGGGAGACTCTGGCGGCTCTGGACAGACGGGAGACTCTGGCGGCTCTGGACAGACGGGAGACTCTGGCGGCTCTGGACAGACGGGAGACTCTGGCGGCTCTGGACAGACGGGAGACTCTGGCGGCTCTGGACAGACGGGAGACTCTGGCGGCTCTGGACAGACGGGAGACTCTGGCGGCTCTGGACAGACGGGAGACTCTGGCGGCTCTGGACAGACGGGAGACTCTGGCGGCTCTGGACAGACGGGAGACTCTGGCGGCTCTGGACAGACGGGAGACTCTGGCGGCTCTGGACAGACGGGAGACTCTGGCGGCTCTGGACAGACGGGAGACTCTGGACAGACGGGAGACCCTGGCGGCTCTGGACAGACGGGAGACTCTGGACAGACGGGAGACCCTGGCGGCTCTGGACAGACGGGAGACCCTGGCGGCTCTGGACAGACGGGAGACCCTGGCGGCTCTGGACAGACGGGAGACCCTGGCGGCTCTGGACAGACGGGAGACCCTGGCGGCTCTGGAGAGACGGGAGACCCTGGCGGCTCTGGAGAGACGGGAGACCCTGGCGGCTCTGGAGAGACGGGAGACCCTGGCGGCTCTGGACAGACGGGAGACCCTGGCGGCTCTGGACAGACGGGAGACCCTGGCGGCTCTGGACAGACGGGAGACCCTGGCGGCTCTGGGCAGACGGGCAGCTCAGGCTGCGCTGGAGAGGAGGAAGGCTCTGGCAGCGCTGGACAGGCGAGGCGTACTGTAGGCCTGGTGCGTGGTGCTGGCACTGGTGGTACTGGACCGAGGACACGCACAGGAAGCCTGGTGCAGGGAGCTGCCACCGGAGGGCTGGTGTGTGGAGGTGGCATTGGATAGACCGGACCGTGAAGGCGTACTGGAGATCTTGAAAGCAGGGCTGGCACCAACCGCCCTGGCTGGATCTTCACCCTAGCCCGGCAGATGTGGGGAGCTGGGATGTAGCGTACCGGGCTAAGCACGCGTACTGGGGACACCGTGCGTTCCACCCCATAACACGGTGCCTGACCAGTACCACACCCGCCACGGTTAGCACTGCTAGGAGCACTGTAGAGCTGAGCTGGCACAAGACATGCAAGGCTAGGGAGGTGCACAGCTGGCACAATCTTCACCAGACGACTAGCACGCACCTCAGGACGAGTATGGAGAGCTGACCCAGGTGCCATCAAATCCCGACACGCTCTGTCGGGCGAATTCCATGCCTCATGCACCAACACAGCAACTCCCTCATAACTCTCTCCTCCAATTTCCCCATTAACTCCTTCACTGTCTCTGCTTCGCTCACCTCTAACACCGGCTCTGGTTCTGGTTTCCTCCTTGGCTCCTTACGATAAACAGGGGGAGTTGGCTCAGGTCTGACTCCTGACTCTCCCTGTGCCACCCCCCCAATACATTTTTGGGGCTGACTCTCGGGCTTCCACCCGCGCCGTCGTGCTGCCTCCTCAAACCAGCGCCTCTCTCCGCTTTGGCTGCCTCCAGCTCTGCCTTTGGGCGGCTCCTGCTGCCGCTGCCTGTCACCACACCCCTTGGTCCTGTTTGGTGGGCGATTCTGTTACGGTTTTCTTCCTGGGAAGGAGAGGAGGACCAAAATGCAGCGTTGTTATGGTTGAACATCTTTAACCACTTAGTCCTATAGGGGCAGTATTTCATTTTTGGATAAAAAGAAGTGCCCGTTTTAAGCACAATATTTTGTCACGAAAAGATGCTCGAATATGCTTGGAATTGATAGTTTTGGAAAGAAGACACTCTGACGTTTCCAGAACTGCAAAGATTTTCACTGTGAGTGCCCTAGAACAAATGCTTCGGGCAAAACCAAGATGTTTGACCGACCAGGAAATGAACAGGATTTCTGAGGCTACGTTTTCCATGATCGCCTTATATGGCTGTGAATGCGACAGGAATGAACGGACACTTTCTCTTGTTTCCCCAAGGTCTCTGCAGCATTGTGACGTATTTGTAGGCATATCATTGGAAGATTGACCATAAGAGACTACAATTGCCAAGTGTCCCTCTTGGTGTCTGCGTGGCATTTGGTGCGCAAAACTCAGCTCCCAGTTTTTTTCCATTCGAATCTCAGAACAAACCAGGCTACAAGGACGGTGCTTTCAATGGAGAGATATATGACAAACCACCTTCAGGATTGATTCAAAGAACGTTTTCCATGTTTCAGTCGATATTATGGAGTTATTTCGGAAAAAAGTTTGACGTGTAGGTGACTGAATTTTCGGTTAGTTTCGGTAGCCAAATGCATAGTAACAAAACGGAACGATGTGTCCTACACAATAATCTTTCAGGAAAAACTGGACATCTGCTATGTAACTGAGAGTCTCCTCATTGAAACATCTGAAGTTCTTCCAAGGTAAATTATTTTATTTGATTCCTTGGCTGGTTTTTGTGAATATGTTGCGTGCTAAATGCTAACGCTAAATGCTAAGCTAGCTATCACCACTCTTGCACAAATTATTGATTTTCTCTGGTTCAAAAGCATATTTTGAAAATAAATCTGAGACGACAGGATTGTTAAGAAAAGGATAAGCTTGAGAGCAGGCATATTTATTTCATTTCATTTGCGATTTTTAGAAATCGCTAACGTTGCGTTATGGTAATGAGCTTGAGGCTGTATTTACGCTACCGCATGCGGGGGGGGCGGACTATGGGGTTAATAAAGATGATAACGTGAACAATATACATATATAAAATAAGAAAACGTGGAAAAAACGAAACAGTCCTAACTGGTGCAAAACACAGAGACAGGAAACAATCACCCACGAAATAGCCAAAGAATATGGCTGCCTAAATATGGTTCCCAATCAGAGACAACGATAAACACCTGCCTCTGATTGAGAACCACTCTAGGCAACCATAGACTTACCTAGAATACTATACTGAACACAACCCCATCAATCTACAAAACCCCTAGACAAGACAAACACATATTCACCCAAGTCACACCCTGGCCTAACCACAATAATAAAGAAAACACAAAATACTAAGGCCAGGGCGTGACACTAGTATTTATAACAAAGTTTACCTAAACACTCTGTATGCCCATGGGCGACTTGTCTTGGTTCCCCCTTTTCCCACCATCAAACAAACACTCAAACACCATAACCAAAAACAATACTCACAGGTGAGGACAAAATGAACAAAAATTTGCTCAAGATAGCTCTATACATAAATTGCAAGAGATGGAGAGAGTGAAACAGAGATCTACAGACATATGGCTTTTACAGAGAGATTGAGCTCCAGAGCAAACAACTGACAGGGCTTTTTAACGTTGGAACTACCCATCCCAGATCCGAGAGAATTGTCATCAATTGACACTAAGTAACATAACGCAACGGACAAAAAATCTTACTAGAAAATATTCATATTTATGAAATCACAAGTGAAATATATTTTGTTTGTTAATCACCCTGTCATCTCAGATTTTGGAAATATGCTTTACAAACAAAGCAAGACAAGCATTTGTGTAAGTTTATCGATAGCCTAGCATAGCATTATGCCTAGCTAGCAGCAGGCAATCTGGTCACGAAAATCAGAAAAGAAATCAAATTAAATCGTTTACCTTTGATGAGTTTCGGATGTTTTCACTCACGAGACTCCCAGTTAAATAGCAAATGTTCCTTTTTTCCAGAAAAATGATTTTTGTAGCCAAAAATAGCTCCGTTAGTTCTTCACGTTTGGCTAAGAAAACGACCGGAAATCGGTCACCACAACGCCGAAAATATTCCAAATTAGCTAATAATATCGACAGAAACATGGCAAACGTTGTTTATAATCAAACCTCAAGGTGTTTTTCAAATATCTATTCGATAATATATAAACCGTGACAGAGCTTTTTTTCAGTAAGACCGGGTGTAAAATGGCTACCTCTGTCTTTTGCGCTAGAAATACACAAAGAGCCATCAGGTGGACACTGACGCAATGTTGTTGTACACGCTCATTTTTCAAAATAAAAGCCTGAAACTATGTTTTGTGATACTAGACACATTAAGGAAGCCATAGAAAAAGGAATCTCGTTGATATCCCATTCACTGCTCAATAGGGAAGCATGGGAAGGGACTCTTATTTAGAAACCGCTGCGTTCCTGATTGGATTTTTCTCATTCCTTTGCCTGCAATATCAGTTCTGTTATACTCACAGACAATATCTTTACAGTTTTGGAAACTTTAGAGTGTTTTCTATCCTAAGCTGTCAATTATATGCATATTCTATTTTCTGGCCCTGAAAAATAGTCTGTTTATTTTGGGAACATTATTTTTCCAAAAATAAAAAAAATGACCCCGAGATTCAACAGGTTAAACCAAGGGAAAGGAATTGTGATTGGGTAGGAAACAGGAGGAGGTGTGTCTTCTGATTGATGATTGATTGGGGAGGGGAGTGATGATTTTCACCTGTGAGGGGAGAAGGAGAGAAAAGAACACAGGATACACACACACACACACGATACCTGTATCCGTAACAGCTGCCTTCATTGCTAAAATCCTGTGCCAACCTCTAGTGCAGCGGTTACCAAACTAGGGGTCACCTGAAATTAAAATGGGGTCGCAAGAGAACTTCCAAAATCCTGAAAAAATGTAATACAGTGCATTCGGAAAGTCTTCAGACCCCTTCCCTTTTTCCAAATTCTGTTACAGAACCGCCTTAAAACTCTTTTGGGATAGGGGGCAGCATTTTCACTTTTGGATGATTAGCGTGCCCAGAGTGAACTGCCTCCTACTCTGTCCCAGATGCTAATATATGCATAATATTATTAGTATTGGTATTAGTATTAGTATTGCACTCTGAAAATTCTAAAACTGTTTGAATGATGTCTGAGTATAGCAGAACTCATATAGCCGGCGAAAACCTGAGAAAAATCCAACCAGAAAGTGGGAAATCTGACGTTTGTAGTTTTTCAAAGCTTGGCCTACCGAGTACACAGTGTCTATGGAGTCAAGTTGCACTTCCTACGGCTTCCACTAGATGTCAAGCGTCTTTAGAAACTTGTTTCAGGCTTCTGCTATTAAACAAATGTGGTTTCTACTGACAATTGAGATGTACAAACTATGGCATAAGGGGACAACAAGCAGATTAGAGGCAATCCATAATTTCGATAAAGACATTAATGAGAGAGACGACAGACGTAGTCAATATAACTATTTGTTCAGCACTTTTGAAATGTACAGCGACAGAATTCAGAACATGGGCCATTCTTACATATAAACAGACAATGAAAGCCCTTACAATATTCAATGATTACATTTCTCTCAAGCACACACCGGCCATGAACGATGTGTTTACAATACCGCATTGCTAAAAATAGACCAAATGATTTGGGTGTGGCTCATGGGCTACTAACAGCTTACTACACAACATACACATAGTATTACTTTAGCTATAGTGTGCGTATCTCTGGCATCCTATATAATTTATGAAGCAGCATAAGACATTTTTGGACTCACGTTGTGATGTGCTTGAACAGGAAAGTGGCATGGCGGTTTGTCAACCAAATTTGTCATCAAAGAGAAAGATGCCAGATTTACAATTCCGAGTTGAATGACCATTCAAAACATATTTTCCCAGTCGTAGCTCGTTTTTCCTGGGTTCTCAGTTGTCTTGAACTCACAGTTACCCACTGATTCCTTCCCAAACCACTAATTGTTGAATTTGCGATTTCCAACTTGTTGTGTAAAGTTTATGTCCAATGGCCGATGAACACCGAGACGTTTTATCTATAATTTCTCTTCATTTGACAAGGATTAAAAAGGATTTGATTGTCAACTTGATTCATGGTGACGACTGCTAGCTTCCTAGCTAAGATTTTGAAAGTATGATGTTGGCATGAGCAGTCCAATCAAAGCTACTGTAGATATGTGATTTGATGTCATTCTGTGGTCAATGACATTGAGCCTTCTTGGATTAACACTTCTAATATAACTCTATGGAAGAACCCAAAGGCTAACATTTTAGAACTCTACCCTAGAATTGGGGATGACGTACTGTCTCAAATGCTCTGTATTTTCTGCTGGCTAGCCCCACCACAACAGAAAGCATTAGGCTAGGCTGAAACACTCAAGAATGCAAAAAAGAGACCATGTTTGTATGTGGCTTTATTAACTCAATTACATATATTTTTTTACATTGTTTTCAAACTGATATGTGACACGTATTTTACCTAAAAGTGGGGGGCTCAAAACAGGTGCCTGTATAAGGTCCCACAGTTAATGCATGTCAGCGCAAAAACCAAGCCATGAAGTCGAAGGAATTGCCGTAGAGCTCCGAGACAGGATTGAGTAGAGCCACAGATCTGGGGAAGGGTACAAAAACATTTCTGCAGCATTGAAGGTCCCCAAGAACACAGTGGCCTCCATCAATCTTAAATGGAAGAAGTTTGGAACCACAAATACCTTTCTTAGAGCTGTCTGCCCGGCCAAACAGCAATCGGGCGAGAAGGGCCTTGGTCAGGGAGGTGACCAAGAACCCGATGGTCACTCTAACAGAGCTCCAGAGATCCTCTGTGGAGATAGGAGAATGGTCCAGCAGGACAACCATCTCTGCAGCACTCCACCAAATCAGGCCATTATGATAGAGTGGCTTGTCGGAAGCCACTCCTCAGTGAAAGGCACATGACAGCCAACTTGGAGTTTGCCAAAAGCACCTAAAGGACTCTGACACCATGATAAACAAGATTCTCTGGTCTGATTAAACCAATATTGAACTCTTTGGCCTGAATGCCAAGCGTCACGTCTGGAGGAAACCTGACGCCATCCCTACGGTGCGCTCAGGACCACAGACCGGGGCAAAGGTTCACTTTCCTACAGGACAACGACCCTAAGAACACAGACAAGACAACGCAGGAGTGGCTTTGGGCCAAATCTTTGATTGTCGAGTGGCCAAGCCAGAGCCCGGACTTGAACCCGATCATACATCTCTGGAGAGACCTGAAAATCGCTATGCAGCGATGCACCCTATCCAACCTGACAGAGCTTGAGAGGATCTGCAGAGAAGAATGGGAGAAACTCCCCAAATACAGATGTGCGAAGCTCTTGGCGTCATACCCAAGAAGACTTGAGTTTGTAATCGCTGCCAAAGGTGCTTCAACAAAGTACTGAGTAAAGGGTCTGAATACTTATGTTTATGTGATATTTTCTTTTTCTTTTTATACATTTGCCAACATTTCTAAAAACCTCTTTTTGTTTTGTCATTATGGGGTATTGTATGTAAATTGATGAGGAGAAAAACAACTTTTTCAACATTTTGTTAAAGGGTCTGAATATTTTCTGAATATACTGTATGTACAAACATACACTACATGACCAAAAGTATGTGGACACCTGCTCGTCGTACATCTCATTCCAAAATCATGGAAATCAATATGGAGTTGGTTCCCTGTTTGCTATAACAGCCTCCACTCTTTTGGGAATGCTTTCCACTAGATGTTGGAACATTGCTGCGGGGACTTGCTTCCATTCAGCCACAAGAGCATTAGTGAGGTCGGGCAATGATGGTGGGTGATTAGGCCTGGCTCGCAGTTGACATTCCAAATCATCCCAAAGGTGTTCGATGGGGTTGAGGTAAGGGCTCTGTGCAGGTCAGTCAAGTTCTTCCACACCGATCTTGACAAAACATTTTTTTTAAGGACCTCGCTTTGTGCACGGTGGAATTATCATGCTTAACAGGAAAGGGCCTTCCCCAAACTGTTGCCACAAAGTTGAAAGCACATAATCGTCCAGAATGTAATTGTATGCTGTTGAATAAAGATTTCCCTTCACTGGAACTAAGAGGCATAGCCCGAACCATGAAAAACTGCCCAAGACCATTATTCTTCCACCAAAATTTACAGTTGGCACTATGCATTGAGGCAGGTACTGTGTAGCGTTCTCACATTAATACCTTTGTCAGATAACACTGTTAAACAAAGAATTTATGCTATTGCTAGCAATCAAGAAGTAACTGACTGAATGACTCAAAAAATGATTTAAAAACATCCCAGTTTATGCTCTCCAACTGGACGTTAGCTGTGAGGACCGATATGCCTATGTATTGACTTTTGTTCACTATACATGTCGGGGATGCTATTCACGAGAACATATTGTTCTGTCTCACGATTCCTGAGGATGAAATATCCCAGGGGTGTTCAGTGTGCGTCACACTTAACACAGATCCCATGGAATCTGAAGAAAAAGATTCCATGGGATCAAATGGTGGGCTTTTGCACAGATGGGGCTCCATCTATGGCGAGTAGGCTTCTGCACTCTAGATATGATGTTGTTTTGTTGTTTTGTCTGAAACGTTGTTCCCCCTGCTGCTATTGGACCAGGTCTCTCTTGGAAAAGAGATGTTATCTCAATGAGAAAAACCTGTATAAATAAAGGTAAAATAAAAATAAATGAATGTGTCTCCCTCTTCCGTATGAACGCATTGTCTGATACACCGAGAGCAACTGACAGCAAAAGAGCTGAGCACAGAACTCTGAGATAAACTGCAGCATGTATCTTCGATTGTAAAGTACATCAAACCACATCCACTGTGCGGATGCCTGTTTGCAAAACTATGTGGAGAGAGGGGATCAGAGCATGACAATGTTTTATTTCACACCAATGCTTGGTGGTTTTGGAGGGGAGTTTTGGAGAAAAGAAATTGCATTGATCGAGGAGCTGTTGTCATTCACATACGGACTTTGTTGACTTTCTGTGTTGTGAAAAGAAAATGCTTCTCCTTGCTTGTGCAACAGACATATTTGGAAAACTGAACGAACAGAACGCAAGCATGCAGGGGAAATGCAAAAAACAACCCATAATAACAATACCCCATAATGATACATTTTGCAAATGTATCAAAAATACAAAGCAGAAATACCTTATTTAAATACAAAAGTTTGGGGTCACCTACAAATGTCCTTGTTCTCTCTCCTACCGCGTGGCAAGAGGTCCTAATCCAGGCACTTGTCATCTCCCGTCTGGATTACTGCAACTCGCTGTTGGCTGGGCTCCCTGCCTGTGCCATTAAACCCCTACAACTCATCCAGAACGCCGCAGCCCGTCTGGTGTTCAACCTTCCCAAGTTCTCTCACGTCACCCCGCTCCTCCGCTCCCTCCACTGGCTTCCAGTTGAAGCTCGCATCCGCTACAAGACCATGGTGCTTGCCTACGGAGCTGTGAGGGGAACGGCACCTCAGTACCTCCAGGCTCTGATCAGGCCCTACACCCAAACAAGGGCACTGCGTTCATCCACCTCTGGCCTGCTCGCCTCCCTACCACTGAGGAAGTACAGTTCCCGCTCAGCCCAGTCAAAACTGTTCGCTGCTCTGGCCCCCCAATGGTGGAACAAACTCCCTCACGACGCCAGGACAGCGGAGTCAATCACCACCTTCCGGAGACACCTGAAACCCCACCTCTTTAAGGAATACCTAGGATAGGATAAAGTAATCCCTCTCACCCCCCCTCCCCCTGAAAAGATTTAGATGCACTACTGTTCCACTGGAGGTCATAAGGTGAATGCACCAATTTGTAAGTCGCTCTGGATAAGAGCGTCTGCTAAATGACTTAAATGTAAATGTAAATGTAAGTCTACGACAAAAAAGGCTTCTCAACAGTTTTTACCCCCAAGACTCCTGAGCAGGTAATCAATGGCTACCCGGACTATTTGCATTCTGTGCCCCCACCCTCCCAAACCCTCTTTTTACGCTGCTGCTACTCTCTGTTTATCATATATGCACAGTCACTTTAACTATACATTCATGTACATACTACCTCAATTGGGCCGACCAACCAGTGCTCCCGCACATTGGCTAACCGGGCTGCAATGTGACCCGCCACCCGTCAATCCGTCTTTTACGCCACTGCTACTCTCTGTTCATCATATATGCATAGTCACTTTAATCATATCTACATGTACATACTACCTCAATCAGACTGACTAACCGGTGTCTGTATGTAGCCTCGCTACTTCAATAGCCTCGCTACTGCATATAGCCTGTTGTTTCATTTCTTTACTTACCTACTGTTCACCTAACACCTTTTCTGCACTATTGGTTAGAGCCTGTAAGTAAGCATTTCACTGTAAGGTCTACACCTGTTGTATATGTCGCACGTGACAAATAAACTTTGATTTGATTTGTTTTTGAAAGAAAAGCTAATTTTATGTCCATTAAAATAACATCAAATTGATCAGAAATAGTGTAGAAATAGTGTAGACATTGTTAATTGTAAATGACTACATTTTTTATGGAATATCTACATAGGCGTACGGAGGCCATTATCAGCAACCATCGCTCCTGTGTTCCAATGGCACGTTGTGTTAGCTAATCCAAGTGTATCATTTTAAAAGGCTAATTGATCATTAGAAAACCCTTTTGCAATTATGTTAGCACAGCTCAAAACTGCTCAGAACTGTTGTCCTGATTAAAGAAGCAATAAAACTGGCCTTCTTTAGACTAGTTGAGTATCTGGAGCATCAGCATTTGTGGGTTCCATTACAAGCTCAAAATGGCCAGAAACAAATAACTTTCTTCTGAAACTTGTCAGTCTATTCTTGTACAGAGGAATAAAGGCTATTCCATGCACGAAATTGCCAAGAAACTGAAGATCTCGTACAACGATGTGTACTACTCCCTTCACAAAACAGGGCAAACTGGCCCTAACCAGAATAGAAAGAGGAGTGCACAACTGAGCAAGAGGACAAGTACATTAGTGTGTGTAGTTTGAGAAACAGACGCCTCACAAGTCCTCAACTGACAGCTTCATTAAATAGTATCCGCAAAACTCCAGTCTCAACGTCAACAGTGAAGAGGCGACTCTGGGATGTTGGCCTTCTAGGCCTCACAACTCAATCACTGGTTGAAAAATGTTTTCTGCCCCTCCCAAAAGACAGAATTTGTAAATAAGTGGCCCTCTTTCTGGGACTCATCCACAAACGAGGAGTGGCAGACTCCATCCTAGCAGGAGGGGTGCTCTCATCTTTTCTATCAACAAAGACAGAGCTCTCTCTCCTCTAGCTCCACAATGAGATAGGGTGCAGGCCAGGCAGCAGGCTGTCAGCCAGCCTGCCAGCTTAGTGGAGTCTGCCACTAGCATAGTTAGTGTAGTCAGCTCAGCTATCACCATTAAGACCATGTCTGTGACTCGATCTACAGTAGGTTGTACAAAACAAAACATGGCAGTGTTTTCTATAGCAATCTCACTGGAATAAAGACCTGTGATATCTAACATCTCAAAACAGGGCTACTTAATGTTAGATCCCTCACTTCCATAGTCAATTAACTAATCACTGATTATACTTTTGATGTGATTGGCCTGACTGAAACATGGCTTAAGCCTGATGAATTTACTGTGTTAAATGAGGCCTCTCCTCCTGGTTACACAAGTGACCATATCGCCCGCTCATCCCACGTAGGCGTAGGTGTTGCTAACAATCACGATAGCAAATGTCAATTTACCCCCCCAAAAATGACTGTTTTCGTCTTATAATGTTCTAGTTATGAAATGTACGCAGCATCAATTTTTATAGATACTGTTTATATGCCTCCTGGGCCGTATACAGCGTTTCTCATTGAGTTCCCTGAATTCCTATCGGACCTTGTAGTCATGGCAGATAATATTCAAATTTTTGGTGACTTTCATATTTCAGAGCCATCATTGACTCAGTGGGTTTTGTCCAACATGTCTCCGGACCTACTCACTGCCACAGTCATACCCTGGACCTTGTTTTGTCCTGTGGAATAAATATTGTTGATCTTAATGTTTTTCCTTATCCTGGACTACAGGACCACCATCTTATTATGTTTGCAATAGCAACAAATAAACTGCTTATTCCCCAACCAAGGATCATCAAAAGCAATGTAATAAATTCTTGGACAACCCAAAGAATCCTAGATGCCCTTCCAGACTCCCTCCACCTACCTAAGGATGTCGGAGTACAAAAATCAGTTAACCTCCTCTTAGAATGTGCATATTTCTCCAAAGCTCAGTTGTCCTGGGTCTGCACAACACTGCCAGGACCTAGGATAAATGGAGACACTTAAGTTTTTTAATCCTATATTTCTTGACACATTCATGAAAATAGTCAAGACCTCTAAACCTTCAAGCTGAACCTGTGCTTTGGCAAAGTGGGTGGGGTTATATCCTGCCTGGTTGGTCCTGTCGGAGGGTATCGTCGGATGGGGCCACAGTGTCTCTCGACTCTTTCTCTCTTTTCACATGCTGTCTCGAACTCTGAATGCTCGGCTATGAAAAGCCAACTGACATTTACTCCTGAGGATCTGACCTGTTTAGACCCTCTACAACCACTGTGATTGTTATTATTTGACCCTGCTGGTCATCTATGAACGTTTGAACATCTTGGCCATTTACTGTTATAACCTCCACTTGACACAGCCAGAGGACTGGCCACCCCTCAGAGCCTGGTTCCTCTAGGTTTCTTCCTAGGTTCCTGCCTTTCTAGGGAGTTTTCCTAGACACCATACTTCTACATCTGCATTGCTTGCTATTTGGGGTTTTAGGCTGGGTTTCTGTATAGCACTTTGTGACATCAGCTGATGTATGGTGGTGAATGCTTCCCTATGGTGAAGCATGGTGGTGGCAGCATCATGCTGTGGGAATGTTTTTCAGCAGCATGGACTGGGAGACTAGTCAGGATCGAGGAAAAGATGAACAGAGCAAAGTACAGAGAGATCTTTGACGAAAACCTGCTCCAGAGCGCTCAGGGCCTCAAACTGGGGCAAAGTTTAACCTTCCAATAGAACAACTACCCTAAGCACACAGCCAAGACAATGCAGGAGTGGCTTCAGGACAAGTCTCTGCCACCTTGAGTGGCACAGGCAGGGCCTGGACTTGAAGCTGATTGAACATCTCAGGAGAGACCTAAAAATAGCTGTGCAGCGACGTTCCCCATCAAACCTGACAGAGATTAATTAAGAGGATGTGCAGAGAAGAATAGTAGAAACTCCCCAAAACAGGCTTGTAGAGTCATACGGCAGGGTAGCCTAGTGGTTAGAGTGTTGGACTAGTAACCGGAAGGTTGCAAGTTCAAATCCCCAAGCTGACAAGGTACAAATCTGTTGTTCTGCCCTTGAACAGGCACTGTTCCTAAGCCGTCATTGAAAATAAGAATTTGTTCTTAACTGACTTGCCTAGTAAAATAAATACCCAAGAAGACTCATGGCTGTAATAGCTGCCAAAGGTGCTTCAACAAAGTAGTGAGTTATGGGTCTGAAATGTGATGTTTCATACATTTTCAAAAATGTATGATGAAGGGAAAAAAGGATTTAATACATTTTAGAATAAGGCTGTAACGTAACATATGGAAAAAGTCAAGGGGTCTGAATACTTTCCGATTGCACTGTATATCATTCTGTTGGTGGCAAGAATTTTGTATAATATTTTGAAGAAATACAAATATATTGATTTGTTATACACTTTTTTGGTTACCACATTATTCCATATGTTATTTCATAGTTTTATGTCTTCACTATTATTATAGAATGTAGAAAATAGTACAAATAAAAAATAAAAAAACTGGAATGAGTAGGTGTGTCCAAACTTTGAATCAGGCCTTAATGGTTGAATTGCTGCAAATAAACCACTAATAAAGCACACCAATAAGAAGAAAAGACTTGCTTGTGCCAAGAACAAGAGCAATGGACATTAGACTGGTGGATATCTGTCCTTTGGTCTGGTGAGTACAAACTTGAGATTTGATGATTTCCGGGTGGAGTTGTGATGGTGTGGGGATGCTTTGCTGCTGACACTGTCGGTGATTTACTTAGAATTCAATGCACACTTAACCAGCATGGCTACCACGGTTTCTGCAATAATACGCCATCCCATCTGGTTTGCGCTTAGTGGGACTATCATTTTTCGTTCGACAGACCTCCAGGCTGTGTAAGGGCTATTTGACCCAACACACCTCCCGGCTGTGTAAGGGCTATTTCTGTCATGACTTCCTCCGAATGTGGCTCCTCTCCCTGTTCGGGCGGCGCTCAGCAGTCGTCGTCACCGGTCTACTAGCTGCCACCGATTCCTTTTCCCTTTTCTGTTGATTTGGTCTTGATTGTTTTCACCTGTACCTTGTTTGTTGTTAATTCTGGGCTATTGAAGCCTTCAGGGCCTGCCTGCTTTTGTGCGGGCTTGTTTCTTTTCTGTCAGTGGATGTTTGTGTTTGTTCCTGTACGGATCGTTTGCTGTTCCATTTTTTGTGGTCACTGTGCCTGTTGTTTTTGGCTTGACTCATTTGGAATAAACACGTCTCATTTGGAACCTTTGCTCTCTGTGCCTGACTCCGCACCCACCACTCCTAGCTAACATGACAGAAGCCCGCACCTTAAGCATGGAATCAGCAGGAGCAGCTGTGCCCCCCTCCCATCCATGGAGGAGCGTGTCCTCCATCACACGGCCATCTTACACCGAATATGGACGGCGATGGACCAGATGATGGAGAGAATGGGTAGATGGGAGAGGAGTGGCTTCCCTACCTCGTCTCCAGCTCCTCCTTCGCCTGCTCTACCTACTTCTCCGGTGGCGTCCGGACCCAGCGCTCCTGAGGGAGTACGATGGAATGGCTGCCGGGTGCAAGCGATTCTTGCTCCAGCTAGAGCTGTACCTGGCTACCATTCTCCCGACTCCCTCTGGAGAGGAGAGTGTGAGCGTCCTCGTCTCCTGTCTGACGGGCAGAGCCCTGGAGTGGGCCAACGCGGTCTGGGAGAGTCCAGACTCCGCAAGGGACCACTACCCTGAGTTCACCCGCCGGTTCCGGGCTGTGTTCGACCACCCACCGGAGGGCCGAGTTGCGGGTGAACGGCTGTCCCATCTTAGGCAGGAGACGGGGAGCGCGCAGGACTTCGCGCTGGAGTTTCAGACCCTGGCCGCTGGAGCGGGGTGGAACGACAGGGCCCTGATGGACCACTACCGGTGTAGCCTCCGGGAGGACTTCCGCAGGGACCTAGCTTGTCGGGACGCCACCCTCACCCTGGACGAGCTCATCGACATGTCGATCCGACTGGACAACCTGCTAGCTGCCCGCGGGCGTCCAGAGTGGGTCCTGTTTGTTCCGCCCCCCAGCCCTCCCGCTCCAACACCCATGGAGTTAGGTGGGCCGCATCTAGGGGAACCAGAGGAGGAGTCTCCTCCTGCACCATTTGTGGTCGGAGAGGGCACACTGCCGACCGATGCTGGAGGAGCTCGTCTGGGAGTCGAGAGGGCAGGCAGAGCACTTCTCGGACACCCCAGGTGAGTCAGCACCAGACTCACCCAGAGCTCCCTGTTGGTCACATGCTCATACTAATCTCTTTTCCTGAGTTTTCCCCCTCTATCCAGCATAAGGCGCTAGTCGATTCAGGTGCAGCTGAGAGTTTTATGGATTGCGGACTCGCTCTTAAATTAGGGGTTCCGTTGTTGCAGATAGGCCAACCCTTCCCTGTACACTCCCTAGATAGCCGACCGTTAGGGTCAGGGCTGGTCAGGGAGGCCACGGTTCCACTGGACATGGTCCTTATTGATTCGCCTGAGTTTCCAGTGGTGCTGGGGATTCCCTGGTTGGCTATTCAAAATCCTCAGATTTCATGGAAACAGGGGGCTCTAAAGGGGTGGTCAGAGGAGTGTTCAAGTAAGTGTATAGGAGTTTCCATCGGTGCAACGACGGTGGAGAGTCCAGACCAGGTTTCCACTGTGCGCATTCCCTCAGAATAATCGCCTTCTGTAAAAAGAGGGCTTCCCAATTACCACCTCATCGACAAGGGGATTGCGCGATAAACCTCCAGGCAAACGCAGCACTTCCCAGGAGTCTCCTGTACCAGCTGTCATAGGAGGTGACAGTGGCTATGTCACTGAATCTCTGGGACAGAGGTACATTCGGCCCTCCACGTCACCAGTCTCCTCGAGTTTCTTTTTTGTGAAAAATAAGGAGGGAGGTCTGCGTCCGTGCATTGATTATCCAGGTCTACCCACTACCTCTCATCGCTACGGCGATGGAATCATTTCACGGAGCGCATTTTTCACAAAACTGGATCTCAGGAGCGCATATAACTTGGTGCGTATCCGGGAGGGAGATGAGTGAAAGACCGCGTTTAGTACCACATCTGGCCATTATGAGTATCTCGTCATGCCGTAGGGGTTGAAGAATGCTCCAGCCGTCTTTCAATCCTTCGTAGACGAGATTCTCAGGGACCTGCACGGGCAGGGTGTGGTGGTGTATATTGATGACATTCTGATCTATTCCGCCACACCCGCCGCGCATGTGTCTCTGGTGCGCAAGGTACTTTGGCGACTGGTGGAGCATGACCTGTACGTCAAGGCTGAGAAATGTGTGTTCTCCAAACAAGCCATTTCCTTTCTGGGGTATCGCATTTCCACATCTGGGGTGGTGATGGACTGTGACCGCGGTGCAGCCATGCGTAATTGGCCGACTCCGACCACGGTAAAGAAGGTGCAGCGGTTTTTAAAGTTTGCCAATTACTACCCGAGGTTTATCCAGGGTTTTGGCCAGGTGGCTGCTCCCTTTACCTCACTGCTGAAGGGGGGACTGGTGCATTTGCGGTGGTCAGCGGAGGCTTTTAGTCATCTGAAGGCGCTGTTTACCGATGCTCCCATATTGGCTCATCTGGACCCCTCTTTGGCGTTCATAGTGGAGGTGGACGAGGCTGGGGTTGGAGCCGTGCTATCCCAGTGCTCGGGCACGCCACTGAAGCTCCGCCCCTGCGCTTTTTTTGTTGTTGAGGAAGCTCGGTCCGGCGGAGCGAAACTATGATGTGGGGGATCTGGAGGTACTGGCTGTGGTAAAAGCTCTGAAGGTGTGGAGACATTGGCGTGAGAGGGCTAAACACCCTATCCTCATCTGGACTGACCACCGTAATATGGAGTACATCCGGGCAGCGAGGAGACTGAATCCTCGTCAGGCAAGGTGGGCCATGTTTTTCACCAGATTTAGGTTCACCATCTCCTATAGACCAGGTGCCCTTAACACTAAGGCCGACGCACTGTCCCATCTCTATGACACCGAGGAGCGGTCCATAGATCCTACTCCCACCCTTCCAGCTTCATGTCTGGTGGCACCGGTGGTATGGGAGGTGGACTCAGACATCGAGCGGGCGTCACGGTTGGAACCCGCGCTCCCCCACAGTATCCAGCGGGTCGTAAGTACGTGCCGCTTGGTGTTCCTGACAAATTGATCCGGTGGGCCCATAGACTACCCTCTTCGGGTCATCCGGGGATTGGGAGGACAGTGCAGGGTCTTAGGAGAAAGGAATGGTGGCCGTGAGGTTTTATGTCTCCTCCTCTTCGGTGTGCGCTCAGAGTAAGGCTCCTAGACACCTGCCTAGAGGGAAGTTACAGCCCCTCCCCGTTCCACAATGGCCTTGGTCACATCTGTCGGTGGATTTCCTCACTGACCTTCCCCTGTCTAAGGGGAACACTACGATCCTGGTCATTGTGGATCAGTTTTCTAAGTCCTGCCATCTCCTTCCGTTGCCCGGTCTCCCTACGGCCCGGCAGACTGCAGAGGCCCTGCTTTCCCACGTCTTCCGGCACTACGGGGTGCCTGAGGACATCGTTTCTTATCGGGGTCCCCAATTCACGTCCCCAGTTTGGAGGGCGTTCATGGAGCGTCTGGGGTCTCGATCAGCCTGACCTCAGAGCAGTGGGCAGGTGGAGAGCGTGAACCAGGATGTGGGTAGGTTTCTGCGGTCGTATTGCCAGGACTGGCCAGGAGAATGGGCGAGGTACGTCCCATGGGCGAAGGTGGCTCAAAATTCACTCCACCACTTCTCCACGAACATGTCGCCTTTCCAGTGCGTGTTTGGCTACCAGCCGGTCCTGGCACCGTGGCATCAAAGTCAGTCCGAGGCTCCCGCGGTGGAGGAGTGGGTGCAGCGCTCAAAGGAGACCTGGAGAGCCATCCAGGAATCGCTCCAACAGGCTGGTGGGCGGCAGAAGGTGAGCGCTGACCGCCACCGCAGTGAGGACCCCGTATTCACACCGGGGTACCGGGTCTGGCTCCCGACCCGAAACCTGCCCCTCCGCCTGCCCTGTGTGGTGTGGGGCCATTTAAAGTCCTGAGGAGGATAAATGAGGTGTGTTATAGGTTATAGCTCCCTTCTTACTATCGCATTAACCCCTCGTTTCATGTGTCTCTCCTCAGGCCGGTGGTAGCTGGTCCCCTGCAGGAGGATGAGGTGCCGGAGGTCCCTCCATCCCCTCTGGACAACGAGGGGCCCCCGGCGTACACGGTACTTCCATTCTGGACTCTAGACGCCAGGTGAGGGGCGCCTCGGCCTCCGGGTCGCCCTCGAGGACAGTGCGCTGCGGGAGCCGCGCGTCGGGGGTACTGTCACGACTTCCACCGAAGGTGGCTCCTCTCCCTGTTCTGAGCGGAGCCGGTCTACTAGCTGAATATTTGTGGGCAGAACTGAAAAAGCGTGAGAGAGAATAAAGTAGACGGCACGGGTCAAATTTTTTATTTATGATCCTATCCGGATGACGCGTACATGCCCAAATATGGGCATCCGGCAAGGACATCCTCTTCCTGTTGTCACGTGTTAGAGGGTGTGTTATTTTATATCTATATTGCATCTATTTACTTTGAAGTTGTCATGATGATTGGTGTGTAGGGTCCTGGTTGAACTGGGGGGGATGTGTTTGAACATTTCAAAGAGGGTGACCCCACACCCACCCTATTTTATTGCCCTTAGGGTTGTTGTCTATGAAGTAGGAATATCCGGGGGGTTGTATTTGTGGCAGACGCATTATAAATAAAGCAAGACATGCAACCTCAGAACACTAAACAAGATTTTTAAAATAAAAACCAGAACATTAAACGAAATATTATGTCTCCTAGGTCAATTCTCGGGGTGCTATACGTCTCTTGTCATGAACCCAATGACAAAAGCATTGAGGAAGTTTTGGGTGAGGCCCCAGAATGTTTTAAATGAGTTTTGGGTACGAGTGAGGGACATACTGTATGTCTTATATATTCCAACATGAGAATTCTACGGTTAAGATATTTACAGACAGAGGATCCAAAGCCCTTTATCATGCAAAACCCGGGAGTTTTTCTCCTGCGCTGCAGATGAGAGAATGGCTTAAGATAAGGCTAGAGCTCTGTAAAATTTAACAGGCCCTGAGTGGTACAACCCTGCCAGGATATGCAATGGAAGAACAGGTGTGCGGCCGCAGTGATCTGAAGGCCCTAAGAATCGCTTCAATGGCGTAAAGCCCTGACTCCAAAGTGACAATTTTAGCATGTGAACAATTTGATAGTACAAATGCGACGAAGTCTGTCAGTTCATATGTATTTTCCAAAGCCTGCAAGGATGTAAACTTTTTTATGCCAGAGTTTAGCTTTAAATGGATTGATTATCCCATTTTCATAACCCTGATGAATAAGCTGGACAGTCTTTTCCAAAATCGTGAATAATTACGGCGCTGGCCGCGTCTATCCTTTAGACATACCCAGGATCTACATGCGAGACGTTTGATCTATCCCTGGAGTGAAAACTTACGGAGCCTTGATGGGTCGTGTGTGGGATATCCTGCGAGCAAGAGAGCTCTTCTTGACGCGGGTGAATTGGAGACGGATGCCGGTCAGGGCTAACCAGGCCCTCTATCTGTAATAAATGAATAGTAATTTTTTTAAATGAATTATAACATGTTTTAAACTGTATGTACTAAAGATTTAGAATGAAATAAAGGAATTTAAAATTGTATTCAAACAACCCAGTCAAAATATATCTTGTCTAGACAAACTTCTGCGTTTTTTAAAACATATGTTATTTGTAATCAGCGCATATACAAACGGCCCCACACGCTGCTACCCCATGATGTTGTAGGAAATCAAAAGTAAGTACCGGCTGACAGAATAGGTCCACACCTGTGGTTATAGGGACTCTAAACATTCAGATATTATCTGTCCGCCCGAAACGACCGCAGAGCGAGTGACAACAGATACTATCCCATTCTGTACGAATGACAAAAGCGCAACTCCAGACAACAGTCCAACAGCCCAGAACAGCTAAAAGATCATCTGTGAATCCGTCCCAATTGAGCTTTCTGAAGGAGAGTTAGTGAGAATAATATATTAGATTTGGAGGCGTTAGGTATTCTTTGAATATTATTGATATTATTGTAATATTAAACCGGCGTGATATGTTTTTTTTAAACGGGGGGCAATGATTTTTTTAGGTAATATGTCAAATGCACGCATTCTTATAAGTTCAAATGTTATTATTTTATTTCAGACTCCTCCCCGGCGTATAACAGCACAGAAGACCTCACACATCTAGAGCACGTGGAGGATTCCGGCTCACTGAATATTCACAATGAAACAACGAAACCAGAGGATTTCACCGTTTTAAAATGTCATTTCAGAGGCAGACGACCGCCGATTATGGGATGTGGCCAACCTTCTTGATTCAGCCAATTCTTTGGTGGAAACACCCAAACCTGAAATTGAACAAGCTTTTCACCGCCTTTTCCAGGGCTCTAAAATCCCGAAAGGTTTTGCTCCACAAACGAATGGGGGCTTTACTCGAGCGACAATACCGTCAGGATCTATCCTTCTGGCATAGAACAATGCCACGTTTGTTAAACAGCAATCCGATTAAAACATATATGTAACATGTATCCTTCCAGAATACCACAAGAACACACATCATTAATTATCCAAATGGAGGAACAACAGATATAATTGAGACAGTTGAAAGCCTCTTACCACAGATACCGCCCAAACTACAAGCTATAATTAACCATATGAATGAGGCGGGGGTAACAGACATAATATCGATAGATGAAAGCATATTATCACAGATTCCAGCTGAACTCATAGAAATGATTAATCATATGAATGAGTCAGGGACGACCGATGAAAACCTGTTATCACAGCCCTCATCTCACTAATTAACCAGATGAATGAGAGCCTAAGATCTTCTACACCGGACACGCCCCAAAACCAGCCATTAACGCCCAGGTCAGAAGAGTCTGAAACGCAATACGATGTTTTTGAGGAATTGGAGAATGGTCTAATAAATCAGGAGGGAGATGGTATTGATAGAAGTGTCCAGGTTGTGTACCGAAATAAATTCAACAAAACAGAGATTCGACAGTTTTTCAACTTCACATGGGTGAATCAGAATCTTGACTGTGCTGTGTTTTATGTGATGATATTGGATACTCTGAACGAACTGTTAGACAGGGCAAGTATGTGGAGATATACAGTGTTCTGCAAGCTCTCTTATTTTACCAAATGGCGAAGCAGATCTTGAACAATTTATAGCCTTGCTAGAACAACTTGTTCAGTCAAATTTAACTGTCATAGCCGATAGGACCCTCGAGCTTGTAGTGCAAATAATACGTCAACCCCAGGGTGGTGGGGGTCAAATAAGCCTGTTTCCCCAGCCTTTCACAGATGAGAATCTACATTATATTGGATCTTATGCCAGCCCCGAAATGTACGGGTGTGATCAAATGTCTCCCAAAGAGCGTGAGAGATTCATGACATGATACGAGACAGTAAGACAGAGCACCTTTGATTTCCATAAAGAGATGGAATTATACTGTGACAATGATGTGGTTATACTTCATGAAGGATGCCTCAGATTCAGAGAAGAGGTAATCAAAGATGCAGGCATTGACCCCTGGAGTTGTACAACTATTGCATCGGCATGCATGAAAACCCATCGTACACACTTTCTAACTACAGCATCTATAGCTATCCCCTCGCCTGACAACTACCGACGCCAATTCAAGTCATAATCTAGTGGGTCCTTTCAATGGTTGGAGTACTTGGCCCAGGATAAAGACATTTTTATTCAACATGCTTTGAACAAAGGAGAAAATAATATTGGACCCAACTGTGTAGATGGATGCACACAGATTGACGGGGTTGAGACCGTGTTTGAGTACAAAGGTTGTTTCTTCCTCGGTTGTAAATCTTGCTTTGTACCCCAGGTCATGTGTGTCCAAACCCAAAATACTTTTGGGGAAAGGTACCAAGAGTATCAAGACAAATTGGATTCTTTACAGGCTACTTCGGGGTTAAAAGAGGATGTGATGTGGGAGCATGAATGGATTGTACTCAAAAAGTCTGGTCCTCATGTTCGAGTCTTCCTTTCCAGCTTTGACACACCAGAACTCTTGGAACCACGACAGGCCTTGTATGGAGGCCGTACCGGTCACGTCCTGACCTTAGTTCCTTTTTTATGTCTCTATTTTAGTTTGGTCAGGGCGTCAGTTGGGGTGGACATTCTACATTTTTGTTTTATGTGTTATAGTTCTATGTGTTTGGCCTGGTATGGTTCCCAATTAGAGGCAGCTGTCAATCGTTGTCTCTGATTGAGAACCATACTTAGACAGCCTGTTTTCCCATTAGGGTTTGTGGGTAGTTGTTTTCTGTTTTGTGTGTATTGCACCTTGCAGAACTGTTCGTTTGTCGTGTTGTTGTTTTTGTTCAAGTATTCGTATTTGATTCAAAATTATTATGAATACTAACCACGCTGCACCTTGGTCCTCTTCTCCTTCTCCCAACGACAATCGTTACAGAACTACCCACCACCAAAGGACCAATCAGCGTGGTGAAAGGGACTCCTGAACAGGTGAGCAACGCTATCTGGAGTATGAGACAACCTGGGAGGAGATAGAGACGTGGTCGGTCGACCCAGGGAGAGTGCCGGAGCCCGCCTGGGATTCTCTAGAACAGTCCGAGGAGGGATACCGGAGAATGGAGTTGGCGACACAAACAAGGCAGCGCAACAGGCACGAGAGGCAGCCCCCAAAAATATGGGGAGATTGGCGGAGTCAGGCAATAGACCTGAGCCAACTCCCTGTGCTTACCGGGAGAGGCGTAGTACTGGTCAGGCACCGTGTTATGCGGTAAAGCGCACAGTGTTGCCAGTGCACGCTCATAGCCCGGAGCACTATAGGCCAGCCCCCCGCAAGTGCCATGCGAGAGTGGGCATTCAGCCAGGGCGTGTTGTGCCAGTTCAGCGTGTTTGGTCTCCAGTACGTCGTTTCGGCCCAGGGTATCCTGCGCCGGTGCTGCGTGCTGTGTCTCCGGGGCGCTGAGAGGGTGCAGTGCGCCCTATGCCTGCGCTCCGCCTGTAACGGGCGAATGGGGGCATTGAGCCTAAGGGAAAGGTGCGAGTGGTATGCACCAGATCTCCAGTGCTCCCCCACAGCCCGGTTCAACCTGTGACTGCACTCTGGAGGGTCCGGGCTAAAGTGGTCATCCAGCCTGGAGGAGTGGTGCCAAGGCTGCGCACCAGAGCTCCAGTGCTCCTCTACATCCGGTGCCTCCTCCACTCACCAGGCCTCCTGTAGCTCCCCAGCCTGGTGGGTCCTGTGGCAGCCCCATGAGTCGAGTCGCCCTTCACTTCGGAGCTGCCAGAGGCGCCCTTCACTCCGGCGCTGCCAGAGCCCCCCGCCTGTCCGGCGTTGCCAGAGTCCCCCGCCTGTCCGGTGCTGCCTGAGTCTCCCGTCTTTTCGGGGCCCGCTGTAAGGATCCCCAGTCCAGGGTCGGCGGCGAAGGTCGCCCCTCCAAAGGCACCACCTGAGTGGGCCAAGACTAAGGTGGAGTGGAGCCGCCACCGCGGACAGATGTCCAACCAGAACCTCCCCTATGGGTTTAGGTTTTGCGGCCGGAGTCCACACCTTTGGGGGGGAGGGGGGTATTGTCACGTCCTGACCTTAGTTCCTTTTTTATGTCTCTATTTTAGTTTGGTCAGGGCGTGAGTTGGGGTGGGCATTCTATGTTTTTGTTCTGTGTTATAGTCTATGTGTTTGGCCTGGTATGGATCCCAATCAGAGGCAGCTGTCAATCGTTGTCTCTGATTGAGAACCATACTTAGGCAGCCTGTTTTCCCACTGGGGTTTGTGGGTAGTTGTTTTCTGTTTTGTGTGTATTGCACCTTGCAGGACTGTTTGTTTGTCGTGTTGTTGTTTTTTGTTCAAGTATTCGTTTTTGATTCAAAAATATTATGAATACTTACCACGCTGCACCTTGGTCCTCTTCTCCTTCTCCTGACGACGATCGTTACAGTGCCAATGCTTTGACATGTATGTAGCGCAACCCGACGAGACAATAGGATATGTAGATTTTACATCCCTTTATCCTCATTTAATGAGTTCCTCATGCTATCCTATGGGGCATCCTGAAATTATTCACCGCAACTTTGACTTTCCCCAAAACTATTTTGGTCTGATCAAAGCAACTGTCTACCCTCCCAGGCGTTTGTTTGTACCAGTGTTGCCTTACAAGGTACCTCAAGGAAAACTTTTCTTTCCCCTTTGTCGCACCTGCAGTGAAAACAACAACCAGGAAAACCCTTGTGATCACTCGGATCAAGAAAGAGCCCTGACAGGTGTATGGGTCACAGTTGAATTCTCTAAGGCTCTAGAGATGGGGTATCGTGTGGCTAAAATCTTTAAAGTGTGGAACGTTTCCATGAAATCAGACACTTTTTAACGAGAACATCAAGACCTTCTTGAGATGCAAGCAAATGGCTTCATGCTATCCTGCATCGGTAACAGATCAAGAGAGCAAAGACAAGTACATTCAAGACTATCATGAAAGAGAAGGCATACTTCTTGACCCTGACAGAATAGAGGTCAACAAAACCTAAAGAAATGTGTCGAAATTGTACTTGAACTCGCTTTGGGGCAAGCTTTCGCAGAGATGCAATATGCTAACAACGTTGATCATTAATAAAGACCCCGAAGAATTTTGGGAATTTGCTTTTTTGGACCAATACGAAATTTCACATTTTTCATTCTTGAGTCAAGACATTGCCCTGGTGCAATAGAGGCGTAAGAAGAAGTGGGTTCTACCCCCGGGTAATGTAAATGTGTTTCTTGCCACATTTACCACGGCCTATGGCCGACTTGAACTGTACACCCTCATGGAGCAGCTTCAGAGGAGGGTTCTTTACCACGACACAGACTCTGTGGTCTATGTAAGCAAACAGGGTGATTGGAACCCCCCACTTATCAACTATCTGGGTGGTTTAACGAGTGAACTCGAAGATGGTGACCATATCACAGAAGGGTCCTCCTGTGGTCCCAAAAGCTATGCACTTAGGACTAAAGACAATCACGTGGTGTTGAAAGCAAAAAGCGTGACTCAAAACTATGAAAATGCTCCACGTGTAAACTTGGAATCAATCACACGCTTGGTCGAGGGGTTCATAAACGACCGGAATAGTGACTTGGAGATTTTGAGCTCCTTCAAAAAAATTGTTAGGGATAAAAAGGGCTTCCATCTAAGGAATGACAAGAGACTGCTTTTGCCTGACGGGACCACATTGCCCTTTGGCTACTGACTTATGCTACAAGCCCCCGTGTGTCTTAAAGCTTAAGATATATTGACTGCTGTAGAAGGTTTTGACCCCCGGTTGCAACTACCATTTATTTTCGGCCTTAATCGCAGGCCCATCCAATAGTGGCAAAACTTGTTTTGTAAAAAGTATTTTAGAGAATTCTGAACATGTGTTATCTCAAAAGCCTGATAATATTGTGTGGTGTTATTCGTGTTATCAACTTCTGTATGATGAATTGCTGAAGAATATAAAAATCAAGTTTGTTGAAGGAATACCCGAATCCCTGTCTGATGATGAACTTCTCCCTCATAAAAACAATCTGCTGGTTTTGGATGATATGTTATTTGCAGGTAGCGAACATCCCGAATTTGCACAAACTTTTACCCAATATTCTCATCATAGAAACCTGTCTGTGCTTTACTTGATGCAGAATGTGTTTCACCAAGGTAAAAATAGCTGCACCATCAGTTTGAACGCCAATTACAGGGTTTTGTTCAAAAACCCTTGAGACAAATTACAAATTAACACTCTAGCTCAGCAGATGTACCCGGGAAGGAAATCCTACTTTATGGAGAGCTACGAGGACGCTACCCAAGCGCCATTTTCTTATTTAATCGTGGATTTAAAAGCAAATACTACAGAACACCTGAGGCTACGAACCGGTCTGTTCCCATGGGAGTGGCCGGCTGCGTACATTCCTCAAAAGTAACCGCTATGTCTCTATGTATAAAAAGAAACCTGCCCCTCTTGAGAAGCCTAGTTGGGGCTACAGCTAAAGAACGGAAGGCCATATGTGAGATTGTGAGATATGTGAGATTGCTTTGAATCTTCTCAAAGGACACATTCCACTCACCCTGACGCAATTGATAAAATTAAAGTGACAAAAGACAGCGATCAAACTCTTTGCCAATAAAACGGCCAGTCTTCAAAAGAAAAGTCATAGCATACAACAGTCTGGGGGTTTTCTTCTACCTTTACTAAGTATAGCCGTGCCCTTCATGACCAGCCTTATTGCTGGCAGACGTGGGGGTTGAACACCGAGTGTGATGGCCAATAAAATGTATTTGGTGCCTCAACAAGAGTTGGATAGACTTCAAAAACAAATGCAGGATCCTGAATATATCAGACAAACAGCCGGAAATTATTTGGATTCGGCCATGAAGGATATTTTGAACCGAAAAGGATTGAACCCCTACGATAAGGTCCAAAAATACACAAACCTATTGCAAAGGTATTTGGCCTTGGTAAAACAAGGTGAGAGAGAGACCAACCATTTAACGCTTTCCCTACCGGACCCTTTAAAAGATGACGAGCCTAGCGAGAGCCAAGCCCCTGTAATGCCTGTACCTGCGATCTTACCGGCTGAAGATCAAATGCCTGTTGAAGATAAAGTTATGCATGACATGTTGACACATGTTCCGGCACGTAACAGGAAAAATGTTAGATACAGTATGAACAAGATAAGACTAAGGAGAGTTTATCCTTCAGGGCTCTGTTGTCAGGGGTTCACATATGCTTGACTTGCTTGAAAGTACCACGGCTGCCCACAAGGTTGCTGATGAAAGAAGTTTGTTAACCCCTCTGCGCACGGAACCCGCTAGCGGGCTGAAATTCCACAACATACGGTGATTGCTACATAAATAGTCATATTAAACATTCATGAAAATACAAGTGTCTCACATGTATCGAAAGCCTAAAATCTTGCTAATCCAACTGCATTGTCAGATTTAAAAAAGGATTTACTGCGAAAGAATACGATCCGATTATCTGAGTATAGAGCCCTATAAAAAATATAAAAAATGTAACCAGCACAGGCGTAACAATCACAAACTGCATTAAAATAAATTGTTTACCTTTGACGATGGTCTGTTTGCAATTCCAATGCTCATTGTTACACAATGAATAATCTTTTGTTTGATCAAATCAGTTTTTATAGCCTAATTCCGTCTCATTCCATTTTTGACGACACATTCCAGGTAAATAACCCACACAGAATGTGAGTTTTCCAGTCAGTTTTGGTTTCACTGCAATCAAATGGTTTGTTTGTAACACAATCAAACTTGATGGGCCATTTCGCGGGACTTATTGACTGAAAGAAACCGATTTGCAGACAACAAGTCATGACATCATTGTGCACCAATGATTTGCCCGCTGTTTCGTTGATTGACTGTCTTTTAACCCAATGACCACTGATCGTCTTGAAATCAAGCTGGGTAGATAGCCAATAAGCTGAGCTAAACGGCAATACGATATGTTTATGTGTTGCAAGACCAACCCATGTAGTAAGTTTCAGCCTAAAGTGAGTCATTCGCTATTGAAGTTTCATACCGGAAGAAGCTACGCATATTACGCACTGCATTGTAAGGTGAACGCGCAGATTCAGCTGTTTATATATCAATCATTATGGCGACTAAGTCAGGGAAAGCTAAATCTAAGTCTAGATATACAGATGTACACACAATTTTAGAATAAATTGATTAGGAAGGTGAGACCGAGATTGTTGTAGGACGCTTCATTTAGCGATTGTGGAGGAATATTTTTTGAACGGGAGAGGACATTGTTTTGGACTGGTAAGTTATTATCATGCTAATGCCCTTGTTTGAAATTAATAATATAAAATATTATTTGTGATTTTTTTTTAAATTTAGAAGCAATATATAAACATGTAATGTCATGAAATGTGAGATGCGTGTGTCTGCCGCCCCACCCTAACCCACATGAAATAGCCTATTTGAGGCTGTTGAGGAGAGGGCAGGACCACATCAATGGCCAAAGTGAAATGGAGACAGTAGATACAGCTGGTCTGTTGTAATATAATAAAGACAGTAGATCTAGCTGGTCTGTCATAATATAATAGAGACAGTAGATCTAGCTGAAATGTTATAATATAAAAGAGACAGTAGATCTCGTTACACTCGCATTAACATCTGCTAACCATGTGTATGTGACAAATAAAATTGGATTTGATTTGATTTAATAATATTATAATAATATATTCAACCTAATATATTCAACCTTCAATTCTCTATATATATCTGTTTATTATACCTGTTTATACAGGGCTCATATGTGAAACTATTCTTACTGCACATTTTCTTTCACAGTAACACTGACTCCAAATGGGAGTCTTATCCGGTGTCCTGTGTGAATTTAAGTATGCTCTCTCTAATTCTCTCTTTCTCCCTCTCGGAGGACCTGAGCAATAGGACCATGCGTCAGGACTACCTGGCATGATGACTCCTTGCTGTCCCCAGTCCACCTGGCCTTGCCGCTGTTCCAGTTTCAACTGTTCTGCCTTCGGCTATGGAACCCTAAACTGTTCATTTTTACTCTTGAGGTGCTGTCCTGTTGCACCCTCTACAACCACTGTGATCTCCACCTGGCACAGCCAGAAGAGGACTGGCCACCTCATAGCCTGGTTCCTCTGGTTCCTCTCTAGGTTTCTTCTTAGGTTTTGCCTTTCTAGGGAGTTTTTCCTAGCCACCATGCTTCTACACCTGCATTGCTTGCTGGACTGAGGGTCTTCCAAATATTGAAAGTGTGTAAATAGTTACCCATGTTATTTTGTAAATGTATATATTTTTTTTCATATATTTATTTAATCAATCATTTTTCCCCCTTTTTTTATTATTATTATTTTTTGCTCAATTTTTTTTTGGGGGGGGGGTGTGTTAGAATACCATTTTGGTATTTTGTATATAGTTATTTGTTTCTAAATGTATACCTTCACCAATTTGGCCACTTGGGTACATTTTGGGCTACTTGTGTGGGACACCTGGGTGACTTCATGATAAATGTCATGTAGCACACTCATTTTGGAAGTTATCATTCTGAAACTTTGCACAAGTACTGTTGCCCTCTTATATTTTTCACTGAAATTGTCCCCATCATCCTATCTGAATGTTTGTTTTGTCTTGTTCATTTTAAAGATGATGATACAAAAATAAAAAATAAAAACGTATGTTTTATCTAAACCAGATCTATTGTGTGTTATTCTCCTACATTCAATTCACATTTACACAAACTGTAAGAGAGCTGCAAGAGGCCCTGGCAATCCTCAACATTCCCCTCTCGGGGGTACCCAACTATAAGCTTCGTCAACAGATTCAAGCTTTAAAACAAAAACCGTCAACAAGCTACAGCACCCCTAAAGATGCCCCAACAACCCCTCCCCCTTTAAAAGGGATGATGATAACTAATTTTCCCCCCTGAACGTCTCTGGACTTTTGAATGACTATGATTAAATTCAATACATTTTATTTGAAAAAATAAGAAATTTAACATTTGTGGCATTCTTGAAATATTGACGTGAGCATCCGCCTTGATTACACGGTCTTAAAAGGACACATATTTGAACAGTGGATATTTTCTAACAAAACAAGCTACAACGTTATCATTACTTCTTAAATCATCATTATAAAGAGACATAACATCTTCAAAAGAAACTCCCCGGGCTCTTTGGCATAGGTAGAATAGACAGTGGTGACTGCATGTAGTGGAAAGGTTAGCTTACTCTTGTTTGATGCTGTAGTATATCTTTGATTTGTTTTTGGTCAAATTCTTTAATAGATTTGGGGAAATGTGAAAAACCGGGGGGAAAGCCGTAGGAATGAAAAAAAGTTGTGATTTTTCTTCCTCCTTCGTCTTCTAATGTCACAGCTAGCCAATGTTCACCTGGCATGTGTTTAGGATGGGTATTGACAATAAACATGGCCGGCCGCTCCGGCCATTTCTCAATAGGTTTCTCAACAAGCCAACACTCCACAAAATTGTTTTCCAATCAATCGGTTCATGAGCCCTTCCAACTCTTGGGTATTCATGTCTTTGCTCAAAGATCCTTAATAATAATCCACTGACCTGTCTTCGGGCATTCACTTCCAAGATTGAATCAGAGCATGCATAAACAATCATGCTAACTGTACAGGCTAAAGGTGTACGGAAACACATTTCCAGCCTGAGGTTACCTTGGGACACCACCGACAGATTTCCTGAGGTGTCATCATCAGGTGATAAATTGAAAGCATACAATGTGTAACCCTCTGCAAAATCATTTCTGTCAATAGGTAAAGAGAGATCTTTTAGAAGCCTCCCGGTAGCCAGGAATAGATTGTAAGATTCTAGCACAGATATGTTGTTATTAAATTGTGGTTGGAAAGCCTTAGCAGGGTCCTGACGTCCGTCCTGACAGAGAGCTACATACTCTGCATTGAACTGTTGAAAATGAAATGGGTTTTTATGTAAGCTGCCCGTATTAGAGGCGTGATCAATGAAACCTATAACAATGTATCGGGGTAAAGGGCCTAGAAAAAGGTTTTCTTGACTGCAGATTCTACTTCCCACAGGTATGCTAAAGGTTTTCATGGTAATTCATTGGAGAGGGTAAAGGGCATTTCCTTTCATCAAAGCCTGTGAGTGACCCAGACGAACTGCCGGAGATAGACACTTGGGCAGACATCAGGCAAAACTCATCCTTGGCCCTGGTTAATTTGATTCTTAAATCAACCGACTTTAAACGTTCTTGAAAGAAAATGTCAGACTGTATAGGCCTTAGCAGATGAAACTCTCAAGATTCGGCACAGTAGCGAGCGCGTGCCTCCAGTCATTTATTTGCACCGGTGGAAGGGTCTGTCGATTCCATAGAGACTCCTGCAGTATCCTTGCTAAACAGCCTGGCGCTGAATTGTGTCTTGAGAGTGTCTTCGGAGTAGTTGAGTAAACATTCCATGATGGCCCTATAAGGGTACGTGGCACTGCTTGGACTGATTAGGCATTCACCCAAAGTCACATCCACTTGGGAGAAGATGGTGGCAACTGGGTAATTAATGAGACTCACTTTGGCATCGTCTGCGATATTAGTACCATCTCTTTTGGTCACTTTTAGATGTAAATGCACCAAGGTGTTGTTGAGGTCCAGATAGTTGTCACTGTGGCCTGGTATGAAGAATTCTATAGGACCGTTGTCTGTAATGGCAGAGAGTGGGGCTATCTCCACATAACTGGACCTCTCTACTGAATGTTGGGTTAAGGGGGCCGTGAAAAGATTGAGCTCTGTCTTTATAGCTTCAGAGGACATGCGGTGTAAAAGAGCCATGTTGCTTGTTCTTTTAGAACTTTACCACATCTTTGACTTACTGAGTTACTTTTAACTGCTAACTTCCACTTTTTAGGGGCAAGCATGTGCCTTATACCCGGAGGTCTCTTTTTTGGTCTTCATAAGCCCAGAGCCTTCTTGATGCTTGGCATCTGGTGACGCCCTTCTGGTCATAGCATTAGCTACAACCTCACTATATTTTTAGCCGCTGATTTTAAATGTGGTTTGGCTATGCTGAGGCCTCTTTTCATAAATGGTTAAATCATCCTAAAGAGGTTACAAAATATACCTCCTATCCCCGAACCGTACATGGTCGGGGATCCATAATAGCCGGGTAACCCATTACCCACTTTGGCAACATAGTATGAGACATAGCGGTTAGGGTAGAGATGTTGGTGGTCCATAACCCTTTTAATTTATTTGTATTATGTTTATAAAAATATATAATACTAATATTATATATGTAGTGAGGTTTTGGTGGGTCTAAAGTGGAGTTTTACAATAAGTAAATTCAATGTTTTCGTTCTGATCCGTTTTAAGCTCAACCAGAATGTTTTCAATATATTTCTTGCTTACAGGTATGTAGTGTGGCTTGTCGTAGTTGACAGTGACTATATCGCTGTCCTTTCCGTCTATATGAACTGTTCTCAGGAGGGGCACACAGCTGTCTCTGACCCTTTGATATGATATGATGTTGGTATACACAAATATGTTGTAAAATCCCGCATGTATGTCCGCAGGGAATGGGAATAATTTAATCTCTCACAACATGTAGACTAAATTACCACTGGTCTTTTTACCCCCACCCATCCCCTGAGATTTGTACACATTTATGTATAGGGTTGTTGATCAAGTGTATTTCCATATTGTTCAGGGTTAGGAGACGATCCTGTCAACGGTTCTATAGAACCCTTTTTTAAGCTTAATAAATTTCGCAGTTCCGATAGCCTTTTGCAATAAAAATCACGGTCCTTATCTTTGATATTATACCAACTATGGGGGTATGTAATCTCGCTGAGACCTACTTCCCAGGCCTCTGATAACTCTATAGGCTTTGGAAAATTGGTTGTATAATTCGAACTCTGATTATTACGATATATCTGTGCAGACGCATTACTGGGGAGAGTCAGGTAGAAGCTGCTGTGTTCCATGATGCACTCCTGTGTACACGCGAATGATGTTGTATTTATCATGCATGAGGGTTTAAGTTAACCCCCGATGCCTCCACCACATCGTGCTCTAATACCCAAATGTTGAACTTTTGGGGCCAGTTTTTCCAGCGGACCAGCACCCATTTTTGACCAATTTCTCTCTTTTGATCTAGAATCTCCTCCACGTGAAAGACTTTGTCTTTACCCCACTGTACCTTCTGTAGTTCCTTCTCATAAAAAGATCCCTCTATAAGCTCCCCGTCATAATCTTTTAATTTGTAGACCGGGGGAAGACATTCAGTAACGGTGAACACATCATCGCTGTAACCTTGCTCATATTTTTGGATATACGTACCAGGTCCCCCACTATGAATTTAAAATCTATTTTTTTCTTATGGCGAAGGGGGAACAAACCATACAGATTTTTAAAGACTTGAAAAGAGTTTTCAGAAGAGACCTCGGAGGGCTTCATCCGTACACTCTTATGGTAGCTGTTGTTGTACCCCTTTACTAAATATTGAACTATATCGATATATCTATGTGTGTTGTGAGCTGTAAAATATCGCCACATCCGCTCCTTCAGAGTTCTGTTAAAGCGTTCAACAACTGAAGCTTTCAAATCTGAGCCTGTAGCAAAATGTACTATATTGTGCTTCATGAGTTTCTGAAAAGTATTATAAAAAAATATATTTTCCCGCCATCAGTCTGCACTTTCTTGGGGGCTCCTCCTTCCTTCAAGAGTCAAATCCCTGGGTCACCTCTGCCCTGCTCTTATTTTTTAAGACCCTTACAAAGGCTAATTTAGAGAAAATATCTATAACCGTTAGCATGTAGCGATTTCTATAATTTTTATCTGCAAGGGCCTGCATGTCACATAGATCCGCCTGAAATTGTGACAAGGGATGAGTAGAAAAAACTCTATTTCTTGGAAATTGTTTTCGTACAGGTTCATGCCAGATGTGGGATCCTGCTCTGCTAACTACTCATTCACTTTAGTAGCACTTAACCGGCTAACTGTTTCTTTGGCTATAGCTCTCTGTAAATGCTCCTTACCCCCATAAGACCCGGGGTTAGAGAGGTTATAATAAATGTTTTTCAACATCTGCTCTGCCATCCTTCTTGCCTCTCCAAGGTACAATAACGTTAATGAGCCACTTTCAAATAACGACAACATTGTCACGTCCCGACCTTAGTTCCTTTTTTATGTCTCTATTTTAGTTTGGTCAGGGCGTGAGTTGGGGTGGGCATTCTATGTTAGTTCTGTGTGTTATAGTTCTATTTGTTTGGCCTGGTATGGTTCCGAATCAGAGGCAGCTGTCAATCATTGTCTCTGAACCATACTTAGGTAGCCTGTTCCCACCTGGTGTTTGTGGTAAGTTGTTTTCTGTGTCTGTGTTTTCATCTTATAGAACTGTTTCGATTTTCATTTCTTTCCTGCACTTTGTTATTTTGTATTTTCTCGTGTTCTGATTTAATAAAGTTAACATGGACACGTACCACGCTGCATTTTGGTCCGATCCTTCCTACTCATCATCAGACGAAGAAGAAGTTGGTTACAAACATTTAATTTTAGAATTTTTATTTTTTGTAAACATCAAGTATTATGTATATGTATACAGACAATTCAGGATTCGTTGCAGGATAAATGTCCCCGTTTTCTCAACAATCCCAGCATGCAACACCATGTATATTTGATCTAAATTTACAGGCTTGTGTCGCTGAATTTTTAAAACACACACATCCGCTATATAAGTATATAAACAACAAATATGATACGTTACAATTAAATGGTGTTTCAAACAGAGTAAAATCTTAGATTTAGTTGTTTATTGTTCTTCAGAATCATCCACAAGACGGGATACAAGTCGTCCATTGTAGACATGATTTGGAATTTTTAAGACAGGGAATTTGTACTAGGATTAAATGTCAGGAATTGTGAAAAACTGAGTTGAAATATATTTGGCTAAGGTGTTTGTAAACTTCAGACTTCAACTGTATATACAAAAGTACATGGACACCTCTTCAAATTAGTAGATTTGGCTATTTCCGTTGCTGACAATTGTATAAAATCGAGCACACAGCCATCTCCATAGACAAACATTGACAGTATAATGACCTTACTGAAGAGCTCAGTGACTTTCAACGTGGCACCGTCATAGGATGCCACCATTCCAACAAGTCAGTTCGTAAAATTTTTGCCCTGGTCAACTTTAAGTGCGGTTATTGTGAAATGGAAACGTCTAGGAGCAACAACTGCACAGCCACGAAGTGGTAGGCCACACAAGTTCACAGAACGGGACAGCCGAGTGCTGAAGCGCGTAAAAATCATATGTCCTCAGTTGCAGCACTCACTACTGAGTTCAAACTGCCTCTGGAAGCAACATCAGCAAAATAACTGTTCGTCGAGAGCTTCATGAAATGGGTTTCCATGGCCGAGCAACCGCACACAAGCCTAAGATCACCATGCGCAATGCCAAGTGTTGGCTGGAGTGGTGTTAAGCTCACCGCCATTGGAATCTGGAGCAGTGGAAATGCGTTCTCTGGAGTGATAAATCACATTCACCATCTGGCAGTTCGACGGACAAATCCGGGTTTGGCAGATGCCAGGAGAACGCTACCTGCCCCAATACATAGTGCCAACTGTACAGTTTGGTTGAGGAGGAATAATGGTCTGGGACTGTTTTTCATGGTTCATGCTAGGCCCCTTAGTTCCAGTGAAGGGAAATCTTAACGCCACAGCATACAAAGACATGCTAGACAGTTCTGTGCTTCCCCCATCTTTGTGACAACAGTTTGGAGAAGGACCTTTCCTTTTTCAGCATGACAATGGCCCCGTGCACAAAGCGAGGTCCATACAGAAATGGTTTCTCGAGATCCGTGTCCACGTACTATACACTACGATATAACCTGCTCATTTGTGTGATGTCACACACGCAAGAAGGCTCAACCAATCACCTAACGTAACTCATAAACATGAATGACTTTGCCTCAGTCTATCCTACGAAAGGAAATTAGCATATGGGACACCATACAGGAAGGTATGACAACTGACATGTTTGGCAAGGTAGCGCCAGCACCACCAGACAAAATGCTTATCGGTACAGTATCTGTATTGGCTGTGAATGACAATAGTGCATGAAAGACAAGTGTAATATTTGCCAATTTTTATATTAGCAGAACTCTGCTTCTACAGTATTATGTGAAGGATGCTTTATTGTACATGGACCTGTTACACTTGAAAGTTATCAAAGTACTTTATTTAGAATACCTACTACATAAGCGCAGCAATTGCACTCTTCTCATATTACTCTGTAGGCTACTGGCAGATTCAAAGCTTACCCCTGGAGGAAGCTTTGAATTGGTCAGTAGCCTACAGAGTGGTATGAGAAAAGGGCCATCCTCCTGGAGGAGGCTTTGAATTGGTCAGTAGCCTACAGAGTGGTATGAGAAGAGGGCCATCCTCCTGGAGGAGGCTTTGAATTGGTCAGTAGCCTACAGAGTGGTATGAGAAGAGGGCCATCCTCCTGGAGGAGGCTTTGAATTGGTCAGTAGCCTACAGAGTGGTATGAGAAGAGGGCCATCCTCCTGGAGGAGGCTTTGAATTGGTCAGTAGCCTACAGAGTGGTATGAGAAGAGGGCCATCCTCCTGGAGTTTGGTATGCCTAGAAGAAGAGGGCCATCCTCCTGGAGGAGGCTTTGAATTGGTCAGTAGCCTACAGAGTGGTATGAGAAGAGGGCCATCCTCCTGCATCTCACAAATGCCTGTTGTTATGGAACTCTGCCTGCTGGACCCATGGGCCAAAATCCTTAGATTTGGCAAAATAGACTAAAGAAATAGAATGCCATTCTAGTTCTGAAGTTATACTCTACACACAACTCATTTTTATTTGCTCAATAAACTGTAGGCATACATACTGTCTTTATCAGCACATCAATATGATATTTACAGAAGAAAATGTTTTTTGTCCTTGTAACACAAACACAACCATCAATTTTAAGTTGATAGTACACTCAAAAGCTGGGCGATGTTTGTGCAATGTCCACATATAGCCTACACCTGTAGGAATATTAGTAGTTCTGGGATTTGTCCCACGGGAAAGATCTAACATCGGACATAAGGAGAGACGAGACAAGACTAGCCAGTTTTACATTGAGTTGTAGGACAGCTGACTGAAGACCGGATTCAACTCTCAGTTGATACCGTTTCCATGTTAACATGTCTTTACATGATATGATTCAACTTTCTTTTCCTTAACCCTCCTGCTGTTTTCCGGTGGACACATTTTGGGACCGATTTACAAGTTTTGTCTCTGAAAAATGTAGTTAATTTAATCTGATTGTCATAAGATTCCATGACTTTGTCCACACAGGCATCTGAACACACAAAATACATTATGTTGATTGTCATTACATTTTGGGTGTTTTATTTAACTTTTGTACACTTGAGGTGTTCCCAGTCAAACATGACCGGTCCTTAGAAATGAATAGGTGAGACTACAATTAGTGTATAAAATTGAGTTCAGGCACATGCCCATTCATCAGATGGACACACTTCCTCTCCCAGACCGCCACATACATGTGGGTTTGAGCACACACACACACACACACACACACCTCACTCCCCTTCTTGGCTTCCATGGCAACCCCCACGGGAACCTTTCACCGATACAATCTTTCCCCCACGGGAACCACACCTGTTGGCATTCTCACACACAAAAAAATAACATATAGAACTTTTCTCGCAGCTCTGGCATATAAAGATTTTTTGAGGCCTTGCTCTCAATTCATTCTGCGGCAGCACAATGACCAAATGACATACTGTATGTGAGGCTCTTGATCATATGGACCCATATCGATCATGACACTGGTGAGGAGAGTCCTTAATAAACTTTGACACAAAGTAGTCTGTGATAAATAGCACAATATGTTTCATCTGAGTATTCCAATGCGGTTAAAGCGTTGGACTAGTAACCGGAAGGTTGCAAGTTCAAAACCCCCGAGCTGACAAGGTACAAATCTGTCGTTCTGCCCCTGAACAGGCAGTTAACCCACTGTTTCTAGGCCATCATTGAAAATAAGAAATTGTTCTTAACTGACTTGCCTAGTTAAATAAAGGTAAAAACATTGGTAAAAGGTTAAAAAAAAAAGGTAAAAAGGTAAAGGTAAAGAAAGGTTTAAAAAAAAGGTAAAGGTAAAAAAATTGTCAAAATAATCCATACATTATTATTTACAGACCTATATCCATCCTGCCCTGCCTATCTAAGGTCTTCGAAAGCCAAGTCAACAAACAGGTCACTGACCATCTCGAGTCCCACCGTACCTTCTCCGCTGTGCAATCTGGTTTCCGAGCCGGTCACGGGTGCACCTCAGCCACGCTCAAGGTACTAAACAATATCATAACCGCCATCGATAAAAGACAGTACTGTGCAGCCGTCTTCATGGACCTTGCCAAGGCTTTCGACTCTGTCAATCACCATATTCTTATCGGCAGACTCAGGAGCCTCGGTTTTTCGGATGACTGCCTTGCCTGGTTCACCAATTACTTTGCAGACAGAGTTCAGTGTGTTCAGTGTGACATGCTGTCCGGTCCTCTGGCAGTCTCTATGGGGGTGCCACAGGGTTCAATTCTCGGGCCGACTCTTTTCTCTGTATATATCAATGATGTTGCTCTTGCTGCGGGCGATTCCCTGATCCACCTCTACGCGGCCCGTCCTTGGACACTGTGCTATCTAACCTCCAAACGAGCTTCAATGCCATACAACACTCCTTCCGTGGCCTCCAACTGCTCTTAAACGCTAGTAAAACCAAATGCATGTTTTTCAACTGTTCGCTGCCTGCACCCGCACGCCTGACCAGCATCACCACCCTGGATGGTTCCGACCTTGAATATGTGGACATCTATAAGTACCTAGGTGTCTGGCTAGACTGCAAACTCTCCTTCCAGACTCATATCAAACATCTCCAATCGAAAATCAAATCAAGAGTCGGCTTTCTATTCCGCAACAAAGCCTCCTTCACTCACGCCGCCAAACTTACCCTAGTAAAACTGACTATCCTACCGATCCTCGACTTCGGCGATGTCATCTACAAAATTGGTTCCAACACTCTACTCAGCAAACTGGATGCAGTTTATCACAGTGCCATCCGTTTTGTCACTAAAGCACCTTATTCCACCCACCACTGCGACCTGTATGCTCTAGTCGGCTGGCCCTCGCTACATAGACCCACTGGCTCCAGGTCATCTACAAGTCCATGCTAGGTAAAGCTCCGCCTTATCTCAGTTCACTGGTCACGATGGCACCCACCCGTAACACGCGCTCCAGCAGGTGCATCTCACTGATCATCCCTAAAGCCAACACCTCATTTGGCCGCCTTTCGTTCCAGTTCTCTGCTGCCTGTGACTGGAACGAATTGCAAAAATCGCTGAAGTTGGAGACTTTTCTCCCTCACCAACTTCAAACATCTGCTATCTGAGCAGCTAACCGATCGCTGCCGCTGTACATAGTCTATCGGTAAATAGCCCACCCATTTTTACCTACCTCATCCCCATACTGTTTTTATTTATTTTATTTTCTGCTCTTCTGCACACCAATATCTCTACCTGTACATGACCATCTGATCATTTATCACTCCAGTGTTAATCTGCAAAATTGTAATTATTCGCCTACCTCCTCATGCCTTTTGCACACAATGTATATAGACTCTCCTTTTTTCTACTGTATTATTGACTTGTTAATTGTTTACCCTGTGTGTAACTCTGTGTTGTCTGTTCACACTGCTATGCTTTATCTTGGCCAGGTCGCAGTTGCAAATGAGAACTTGTTCTCAACTAGCCTACCTGGTTAAATAAAGGTGAAATAAAAAAAATATATAAAAAAAATTATGCTTTTAATTTCTTTTTTTTACTCAAAGCGAGTTGTATGAGCTCAGGTCATTCATAGCAAATAGAAGTTCAAAATGTGTAATGTTCACAAGAACGTAAGTTGATAAAAATATCTAACACAATGTTAGGTAATAATATATGTATTATTATGGATTCATAATCAGCTATATTGGGGCAGTCATTTTGGACCGGGAACACAGAATTAATTAACATGAAACGAACACAACAGGAGGGTTAAAGCCTAATCAGTAAGTCCAGCCCCTTTAAGATATGTACTCAACTGCACATTGGTAAGTGCAAACTCTGTAAATTTAGTGGAGTTTACTAGACCCAGTATGCTCTGGTTAGTTCACACATTCACCACAGTCCCAAGCCATTACAGAACAGTTGTCAACTTGATACAACCAAACTGATTGAAGCAAACACACACACAGACAGGCCAGGATGAACTCATATGAACACATTTAATGAATGTCATAAAGAGATGACATCAATGCATGATTTCACAAAATTCTAATGAGGTGTGTGTATCATTTTAACACAGCCCTCTGTGCCTGGACCGGTCAGTCAGTCAAGGTGAATCATCTCCTCTATATTTCTCCAATGTTTTGTCTGGCCAATACTGTTTCTAATTAAGCCTTAGGATATTGGGCTACGCAGACTGTCTCTGTGTGTGTGCCTGTGTGTGACGCATCACCTGCTTCTCTCACTGAATATTAATGCTACTGCAGAGCACAGGAGGCTGCTGAGGGGAGAACGGCTCATAATAATGGCCGGAACAGAGCAAATGGAATGGCATCAAACCATGTGTTTGATAGATGTTATACCATTCCACGGATTCCGATCCAGTCATTACCACGAGCCTGTTCTCCCCAATTAAGGTGCCACCAACCCCCTGTGCTGCTGATGCCTGTGTTGGGGACTCACCAGCAGCCAGAGGCAGGAGGGACAAACACATTGCAGATGGAGCAATTACTTTGGCCCTTTCAATAGCAGACGCACACACAGTGACAGGCTGTGCGGCCTCCTCAGTGACACAACACTGTTAACTATACTAGAGAGCTTCAGAGATAGAGATATGAGGAAAGGGCTACGGCAGGAGCCACTGGGACCACTGTGTGTTTGTTGCCCACTTTAAATATTAGCACAGTGGATACAACATTAGCTCATATCAGACAGTGAAAATGTAAGGATTAAATAGTGTTTTGAACAGTGGCGGTTAGTGCTGTTTAATATGAAGGAGGAGGATTTCTCTTTTCATAAGCATGGCCTTATTTCTATTACAGCATGTTGGATGACTCTCATTCACCCAAGTGTAATGCAACAGCGATAGGTTTAGGCTACCACATGATACTCAAATATTCTTTGCAAAATAGTGTGTTTTAATTCATTATTTGTTGACGTGATTACATTTTGTGTAGTTTAATTTAAAAACGATAACTTTTTAAATTTTTTATAATTGTAATTTTTGGGAAATTCACTGAGGGGGATGGTCCTCCCCTTCCTCCTCTGAGGAGCCTCCACTGGTTTTGAGCATTATCAGATGCTTACACAAAAACTTGCACATTCTCACAAATTGGCAAGGAGGTCTGCCCCTCCATGCTAAACAAAGACGGGAGGGGGCTATTGTACAGTATCTTCATCGATCCACAAACACACACACACACACACACACACACACACACACACACACGCAAGGTTTCTCACATTTCTATCTCCCTCGCTCCATTATTCTGCTAACCTGACTAGAAGGTCGTCAGTGTTACTGCAGTTATGATTTGCTAAGCTTTCTTTGTTTTGTGGTTTACAGCAGAATCACTGCTTTACGTTGTCAGCCAAATACAGAGACAGCGTACTAAGAGAACACATTGTAGGAAATGAAATGTTTTCAAGATGACTCGTTTCATTGAAACGTTTTCCAAAATTGTTTAAGAGGGACAGCCTAAACTTCAAAGACAAAGCCTGAGCCTCGCAGCAGCAGCATCTTGGTCATTAGGACGAGAGCCTTCTTATATTAAAATTCAACAAAAATTCAATCAGTAGTTCCATTAACTTGTATAGAGGGGATTGGAGGGTAATCTAAAATGCATTATCTCCGTCGTTATTTTCCATTCGTGATGCTAAGGAATTGTTGATATTGTTCATATTGAAACTGTAACAACCATGCCTTTATTTCTGCCCCCCACCCATGGTTAGATATAATTCAGAAGCCTTCGTCTATGTATGATCTGTGTGTCTGTCTGTCTTCCTGCCTGCCTGCCTGCCTGTTTGCCTGTCTGTCTGCATGCAGAAGACAATCTATTTGTATTACTATTAAAACCTAGGAGTCAGTTGGCTGAGAGATACAGACAGGAACCTTTCCTCCTGTTCTCTCCAGCATGTAAATAGCAACTCCTCAATCAATGTCAGGCTGGACCTTTCTGCTCCCTGTAACGGTTTTCTATTGGTGAAAGAGAGTCGGACCAAACTGCAGATTTCTGTAGAAACTGTAGATTTCGATCCATGTTTAATAAAACAACGTAACACGAATCAAAATACAAACTCAACATAACAATAAACGTAATGAAAACCGAAACAGCCTAAACTGCTGCAAACTACCACAGAATAAGGACATCAAGACACTAAGGACAATCACCCAAAATACAACCAAAGAATATGGCTGCCTAAATATGGTTCCCAATCAGAGACAACGATAACCACCTGCCTCTGATTGAGAACCACTCCAGACAGCCATAGACTTTCCTAGAACACCCTACTAAGCTACAATCCCACTAACATACACACCAAAACCCCCAGACAAAACACACCACAATACAAAAACTCCATGCCACACCCTGGCCTGACCCAATACATGAAGAAAAACACAAAATACCTAGACCAGGGCGTGACAGAACCTCCCCCCTAAGGTGCGGACTCCCGAACGCACCTCAAAACAAATAGGGAGGGTCCGGGTGGGCGTCTGTCCATGGTGGCGGTTCCGGCGCGGGACGTGGACCCCACTCAATAAATGTCTTAGTCCCCTCTCCTCGCGTCCCTGGATAGTCCACCCTCGCCGCCGACCATGGCCTAGTAGTCCTCACCCAGAACCCCACTGGACTGAGGAGCAGATCGGGACTGAAGGACAGCTCGGGACTGAAGGACAGCTCGGGAGTGAGAGGAAGCTCGGGAGTGAGAGGAAGCTCGGGAGTGAGAGGAAGCTCGGGAGTGAGAGGAAGCTCGGGAGTGAGAGAAAGCTCGGGAGTGAGAGAAAGCTCGGGAGTGAGAGGAAGCTCAGGCAGGTAGATAGATCTACCAGATCCTGGCTGGCTGGTGGTCTCAGCAGATCCTGGCTGACTGGCAGATCCTGGCTGACTGGTGCTACTGGCAGATCCTGGCCGACTGGCACTTCTGGCGGATCCTGGCTGACTGGCAGATCCTGGCTGACTGGCAGATCCGGAAGAGTCTGGTTGACTGGCAGATCTGGAAGAGTCTGGCTGACTGGCAGATCTGGAAGAGTCTGGCTGACTGGCAGATCTGGAAGAGTCTGGCAGATCTGGAAGAGTCTGGCAGATCTGGAAGAGTCTGGCTGACTGGCAGATCTGGAAGAGTCTGGTTGACTGGCAAATCTGGAAGAGTCTGGCAGACTGGCGGCGCTGGGCAGACTGGCGGCGCTGGGCAGACTGGCAGCGCTGGGCAACTGGCGGCGCTGGGCAGACTGGCGGCGCTGGGCAGACTGGGAGCACTGGCGACGCTGGGCAGACTGGAGACTCCGGCAGCGCAGGAGAAGAGAAAGGCTCCGACAGCGCTAAACAGGCGGGAGACTCCGGCAGCACAGGAGAGGAGACAGGCTCTGGCTGCGCTGAACAGGCGGGGCGCACTGAAGGCCTGGTGCGTGGTGCTGGAACCGGTGGTACTGGATCGAGGAAACGCACAGGAAGCCTGGTGCGGGGAGCTGCTACCGGAAGACTGGGGTGTGGAGGTGGTACTGGATAGACCGGACCGTGCAGGCGCACTGGAGCTCTTGAGCACCGAGCCTGCCCAACCTTACCTGGTTGAAAACTCTCGGTTGCCCTGCCAGTGCGGCGAGGTGGAATAGCCCGCACTGGACTATGTAGGCGAACCGGAGACACTGAGCGCAAGGCTGGTGCCATGTACACCGGCCCAAGGAGACGCACTGGGGACCAGATGCGTAGAGCCGGCTTCATGGCATTTGGCTCGACGCTCAATCTAGCCCGGCCGATACGTGGAGCTGGAATATACCGCACCGGGCTATGCACCCGCACTGGGGACACCGTGCGCACCACTGCATAACACGGTGCCTGCCCGGTCTCTCTAGCCCCCCGGTAAGCACAGGGAGTTTGCGCAGGTCTCCTACCTGGCGTAGCCATACTCCCTGTAAGCCCCCCCCCAATAATTTTTTGGGGCTGATTCCCGGGCTTCCATCCACATCGCAGTGCTGCCTCCTCATACCAGCGCCTCTCCGCTTTTCCGCTTCTAGTTCCTCCTTGGGGCGGCGATATTCCCCAGGCTTCCATCCGCTCTGCCGTGCTAGCTCCTCATAATGCCGCCTCTCTGCTTTTGCTGCCTCCAGCTCGGCTTTGGGGCGACAATAATCTCCAGGCTGATCCCAGGGTCCTTTACCGTCCAGTTCCTCCTCCCATGTCCATTTCTCCAGGTGGTGCAGCCTCTCCCACTGCAGCTGCTCCTGCCTGTTGACACGCTGCTTGGTCCTTTGGTGGTGGGTGATTCTGTAACGGTTTTCTATTGGTGAAGGAGAGTCGGACCAAACTGCAGCGTGTAGATTTCGATCCATGTTTAATAAAACAATGTAACACGAATCAAAATACAAACTCAACAAAACAATAAACGTAATGAAAACCGAAACAGCCTAAACTGGTGCAAACTACCACAGAATAAGGACATCAAGACACTAAGGACAATCACCCACAATACAACCAAAGAATATGGCTGCCTAAATATGGTTCCCAATCAGAGACAACGATAACCACCTGCCTCTGATTGAGAACCACTCCAGACAGCCATAGACTTTCCTAGAACACCCTACTAAGCTACAATCCCACTAACATACACACCAAAACCCCCAGACAAAACACACCACAATACAAAAACTCCATGCCACACCCTGGCCTGACCCAATACATGAAGAAAAACACAAAATACCTAGACCAGGGCGTGACACTCCCAGCCTCACCGCAGTGCAGCTATTGACTCCTCTTTGCATGCAAACCAGCAGGTTAACCCTGCGACTGGCTGCTCCATCAGCTCTTTGACGGCTCAAAACCTCCATTGCGGTTTCTGCGATTCTTTGTTATTATACTGGGGCTGGTACCTAAGAGTGGAACCCTGCTGGGATCAGAGGGGGTTTGTGATAATGAAACACAATAACTAAGATGGTCAAGAACTTGACCAGCTTTTGTGGTACAAGAAACTCTCGACTTGAGACTGTTGCTGGCTTCACGATGCTCGTGGGAAATCGGAATATGGAAATAAGTGGTGGGTCGAATCAGAAAAAAACGTGATCGTTCCCTGTCGAGGGTGGTGCAGATTTTTTGTATATAACAGTAAAACATTCCTATGACTATAAAATGTGTTGGCACCTTTTTCTCATAATAGTATATTTCAACACTTGCTCAAGCATATTTGCCAAATTGCTAAACATGGAACCAATCAGAACTCCCATACATACCCCTCGGGATAAAGGCAGCCAATGGCCTGCCTCTATCTACGATGCAAACACGGCCTCTTGTGAAAACACAAGCTGCTGTCTGATGAAGAGGAACATATATAGCTTACTCACAAAAACTGAAATAAGATACATATCTGTTTTCGAGTGCACTTGAAATATGCAGCATGCAATGCAATACCAATTGTCTTGATCTTATGAAGAGGCAACTCCGTTGACCAATTAGACAATTTATTGAAAGCTTGACAATGTTACAGTTAGACTAGCCTAGCCAGCTACTGTAAATGTCCATTTGTTTTTCATTAGCCAGCTCTCTTCAGTGAATACAATGTTTTGAATAAGGTTTTGTCATGATCATACACTGTGTCTCATTTCAAGTAACCAGCTGCAGGCTTAAATAAACATTAAATGAAATACTTTGCATAGAAACACAAATAAAAGCATGTAGATATAGAAAGGTGTGTGTCGTGTACTGTATGCTAGAATGGAGGTTTAAAAACAATAGCTGCAAATGCATACATAAAATAGCCAGAGTTTGATTTCTCAAATAGCAGCTGCCCAATACCATGGTGGGCTTGCATTTACGGCATGGAGAACGATAAAGAGGCTGTAGGATTATGGAAAAGGCATTTGGGAAATGGAATGTTTAAGTTTCAAATACTAAGTGTTCAGTGAATGTGAGTATTTTCCGGTGGTTTCTATTATAAACTTTCCTACTAACCTAAAAGTTGATGGTGCCAAACCTGCCAATCTATTCATTATTCTACTAACTATGAGTGTGAGACATGTTTTCCATAATGTACATTTTATGCATATGCATTCGAACAAAGAACACCATCACAAATAGTGTTTCACCATTTATTGAGTACGGAGACAAATATCAAAAGGTGTCTTAGGCAGTATTTGAAGTATCTAAATATAGTGTAAACTACAAATCAATCAATGTCTGAGTGTAAAAAACATTAGGAACAACTTCCTGTTATTGAGTTACACCCCCTTTTGCCCTCAGAACAGCCTCAATTTGTTGGGCCATGGACTCTACAAGGTATCGAAAGTGTTCCACAGGAATGATGGTCCGTGTTGACTCCAATGCTTCCCACAGTTGTGTCAAGTTGGCTGGATGTCCTTTGGGTGGTGGACCATTCTTGATACACACAGAAAACTGTTGAGCATGAAAAACCCAGCAGCGTTACTAGCATACTCCGTTAAAGGCACTTAAATCTTTTGTCTTGCCCATTCACCCTTTGAATGGCACACATACATAAACCATGTCTCATGGCTTAAAAATCCTTCTTTGACCTGTCTCCCTCCTCCCATTCATCTACACTGACTGAAGTGAATTTAACATGCGACATCAATAAGGGATCATTGCTTTCACCTGGATTCACCTGGTCAGTCTGTCATGGAAAGAGCAGGTGTTCTTAATGTTTTGCGCACTCAATGTATATCAAGTGCCATGAAGGTCACAATCTTACAATGTTGCAGTTCAGAAGTGAGAGCTTTACCATCTATGCCAATTGCCTGGGCCTCTGATGGAGACTGTAGAACTGTCATTAACGCATGCTTCAGTATTCACCCTTCTTTCTAGGAGCATTTGGAATTCTCCCAACTGCACGTTACAATAGTAAAATAATATGTTTGGCACCTGTTAAACTGATTCTACATAGAATTTAGTCTTCAAGATGCTCAAACAAGCATGTGTAGTTGGAGTTCTTCAAGTCTAAAATGACTGTATATGACAAAACCCACAAAGAAAAGACAACAGGCAAAATTAATATCATTTTGTGGTCTCAATGTCTAAATAGTGATGGTGAGGCTCGTTCAAACTGCAGTAGAATGTCTCTATTCGCAGGTCAGTGAATCAGTCCATGCTTGGTGAATAGCATCTGGTTGATCTCTGGGAGCAGGACACAGGAGAGCTGAATAGACCATTGTCACAGCAAAGGATTTTTGTAGTCTTAAAATTATTACTAGAAACACCTCTTATCCCAGAAGGACATGCTAGCTTGTGATAAAGCTATCTACTACTGCTAGCTAGCAACATATTTACTGTTGTAACTATCTAACTAACTAGCAAGCTAGCTATATTTACTAAGGACGGTGTGTTCTAAGTTGGGAGTCATTTTACAGCTTGCATTAATGGTATCACATTTCTACAGTTACATTACAAATAGAATTTGTCGGACAGAGATCTCTCTCTCGAGATGTCACCAGCTGTCTTCTACCTTAGATAAGGATAACCCGTTTGGCAGACGTGATTAGCAGAGATTATAACATGGATAGTAGACATGTTTTGATTGGATTACAGTTTAGTACTCTGCGGCGCTTGCCTGTCCAGCTAGCAAACATAAAGGTAAGTATTTAAATTTTGGGGGGAAAGAATTTGCATTGCAAACAAACAAAATTGTGATCAGAATAAATAAATATACACAATATGTAAAAAAACAGCTCCTCCCTTGACAGAGATCAATCATCTCGGAAACTAAAGCAGAAAGCTTTAGTCATACAGTAAATCGAACATGATTGTGTTAAAGTGCATTTGAAGTTGGAACAATTCTTCAATCAATAAGATTTTAGCTAGCTTGATAAGCTAGCTAATGTTGCTAAAAAAATAAAGTTAGCTAGTTTGCCTTACAGTGACAATATAGTAAAACTAGCTACATTATCCATTAGGTTGTAGTAGTCAAAAATGGATGTGTTGTCAACTTTTGGTTGAAAAGGTAAAAGGTGAGTGGTGAAACTTCATCTTGGCAACTTCGCCCACCCCCAAAAAAGTATCCCACTTGAAGGATTGTTTAATTGAAGCTTCCAAGTGGGAACTAGGAATTTGTGATAACTCCGATAGCACATGAACGCGGCATGTCAATAATAGCAGCTACATTATGCTATTACATATTTGACAGCTCCTGTAAACATTTGTGGCAGATGACTAGATGATTTTCAGAATGGCACAGTATGTACACAGAACACTGGTTGTAAATGAAGTGCCATTTTGAAGATTACACTTCCTTTCATACCTCCAGTATTCAGATATAAAAATGTTGTGTGATGACTGGCGAGTTACCTCCCTTCAAATTGAAAGTGTTTAGTAAGCAATTCATGAAGAAAGATTGTGTTCTCATCAAGGAAAACATGGATGGAAAACATGGACCCAAAGGACTGAAGCCTAGGTACACAGTGTTCCCACTCTTGGTCTATTCTCAAGGGATTTAGAGAAGAATTCTAGATGCACAATCTTTCTCTGATAAATTATTTATTTAAAGTCACATGCCAACATTTTGGAAGAGCTTTTCTCAATAGAGTCCCAATGTCAATGTGCCGAACAGAAACACACAGAAACGTGCATGCACACGTACACTCTGTGCAGACAAAGTTCTTGATAGAAAACATTGTGTTCAATCACCACGACAACAGCTGGGTCTGGTGTAGAACAGAACAGGCCCTACCCAGAGGAAGTCCATAACCTAGCCGCTGGTGGCAATCTTAAAAAGGCCTGATACCTCCCCCTGGGATTAACTAAAGATGAATGGGAGGACAGAGTTGTACTGGGTTTCACTGAACTACAAGTTGACTCCTGAAACCTATTAAAACCCTTGATCCATTGATCTGAATATATATCATCCTTAGGTGAGAACAAAGGAATCAATTACAAGCTATCAGATCAAGCCCGAGGATTATGTGAAATATTGAATACACACAGTCAATGCAATCATCAATTTGACAATGTAAGTAATACAGATTAGCTTTAATTAAACACTGAGCTAAATGTGTAACATGAATCAATGCTCATGTCAAATGTGTGCAGTGTAAGATGGGCCTAAGCAGAGCATCTTCAGGGCCAACATCTACACACTCACTTAACATTACTGATCCTAGTCAGGCATGCATTGAGTTACCATGCCTCAGGCCATTGAATACAGAGGGTAGGAGAGACAGAGAGGGAGAGAGAATGGGGGGAGAGAGAAAACAAGAAAGAGAGTGGGAGAGAGCAGAATGAGAGAAAGAGAATGTTAACAGGTTGAGCATGTGGAGTGGAGAGGCTTTATTACTAAGCGTTTGACTTCATGCTTGTTCAGTGCTAAATCAACCCTGAAAGATGAAGGGATGGAGAGAGAGAGAGAGAGAGAGAGAGATCTGCCCCAGCGGCAAAGTCAACACTGTCATTACAAATTTGATTTGATTTGAGCTATTAGAACAGCTGGCAGGGTGAACCGGGGAGCATAGTCAAAAAAGGCGTAGGTAAACAATTCTAATATGCTAACCACTAATACCAGTACAGAGCAATGTGAGCAAGACAAAGGAGCTGATCATGGACTACAGGAAAAAGTTCTACAGCTGCACCATCAAGAGCATCCTGATCGTTTGCATCACCGCCTGGCAAGGTTGGAGAGAAACGGATACATTTTACCAGTAAAAATATTGTAATCAGATTACTGATAATTTGGATGATTACTTTGAAGATTACTTTTAAATTCAGAAAGGATGTCTGCGAGAGAAAAAAATCTGACCCTTCTCTGTTTTCTCAATGACATTCAAAATTTAAGTTTGTTCCACCTGGGCGAGTCTGACCACAAGTCTGAGACCACTATGATGACATACCAAATGTGTTTGATGGATCATGGGAAAAGAGCAGGAAAAGGCTTTTGTAGGCTACAGTCCAAGCTTTGTGTTCCAATGGTGCGCATCGGCATCCAACAGCAGTGGTGTAGTCTACAGCAATACTGATATCACTTATTGATATTTACATAGTGCACTGATGGAATCACACTGCTGCTCTCTCATTTAGCTATTTGCGCCTTACGGATTGTGGTTGTTGTGGATGGCTGTTCACAAATCTAACAGTGTATTTGGACCCAATAATGGTTGAGTTCAAAGTTTAAGCTGCCTATCAATCATTGTTTTTGAAACCAGTGGAGAGTCAGTGAAAAACGTGCTCTTGCAACAGGTGCATAGTGTGGATCCCAGCATATGGAGTAAAAGTGGGGATTTTATTGCTCAATCTAATTCATGATAAAAAAATAAATCCATAAGCCTGATGGACACATGCTCAAATTTGCACACTTTTGATAGACTTAAAGGGGCAATCTGTAGTTGCTACATCTATTTTTTTTAACTTATAAATGATATATATATATACAGTGGTGAGAACTCTCTCTCTCTCCATTTGCAATAAAATGCAAATTAATTACTTAAAAATCATACAATGTGATTTTCTGGATTTTTGTTTAGATTCCGTCTCTCACAGTTGAAGTGTACCTATGATAAAAAATAATAGACCTCTACATGCTTTGTAAGTAGGAAAACCTGCAAAATCGGCAGTGTATCAAATAGTTGTTCTCCCCACTGTATATCGATTGATTCTTGAAGAATATAACTTGTAAATTCATCATGAGCTTAGTTCAACTGTCACACTCCATGGGAACCCAAAATATAAGCTTGTTTTACTCCAATGTTTGTGAACATTGTAAATGTAAACAAACACTGTATAGCCTCTTAACATGGTTAAAACAATAACTTTGATGTCATAGCCAGTCAGTCCTTGCATCCATAGCTCTGTCTATTAATCTGAGAGTGGTTACATTTCTCCAGGCCCATCCCTCAGTTTTGTTATTTTGTTATTGTTTCATCTGTGGATTTGCCCTTTAAACAGCTGCATATTATCAACATATCAAAGTGTCACCAGCAAAAAGGTAAACAATAGGCCTATAGCAAATTCAGCACATGGTATACATTTTTCAAGTGTAAATGGCACTTTTCAATAGTGCTCAAAGCATGTCATTCCTTGAGCACAGCATTTATTTTTGAACTCGAATCATGAGCCCAATCAGACCTCCATGACAAAAAATCATAAACAACAGAGTAGAGCTGGCTAATAAGTCCTTCGTTTTTGGGTCATGCTCAGGTAGAACATTTTGCAAATCTATACTTCCATATTTCCGAGTCCTATTCTGGAAGATCAGGGGGTATAACATTTATAGGAATGACTGGAATTCTGATAGACTTTGTTTTTTAATGCAAAGATATATTTGAATCCTATTATTATTATATGTAGTATAAAGCAATGGGTTAGAGGAAGCCTACATAAGCAACCCATGAAGTCAAATGTAACCTCCATATACAGTTGAAGTTGGAAGTTTACACATACACTTCAGATGAATTCATTAAAACTCGTTTTTCAACCACTCCACTCATTTCTTATTTCGAAAGTATAGTTTTGGCAAGTCAGTTAGGACATCTACTTTGTGCATGACACAAGTCATTTTTCCAACAATTGTTTACAGACAGATTATTTCACTTATAATTCACTGTATCACAATTCCAGTGGGTCAGAAGTTTACATACACTAAGTTGACTGCCTTTAAACAGCTTGGAAAACTCCAGAAAATGATGTCATGGCTTTAGAAGCTTCTAATAGGCTAATAGACATCATTTGAATCAATTGGAGGTGTACCTGTGGATGTATTTCAAGGTCTACCTTCAAGCTCGGTGCCTCTTTGCTTGACATCATGGGAAAATCAAAAGAAATCAGCCAAGACCTCAGAAAATAAAATGTAGACCTCCACAAGTCTGGTTCATCCTTGGGAGCAATTTCCAAACGCCTGAAGGTACCATGTTCATCTGTACAAACAATAGTACAGATGTATAAACACCATGGGACCACGCAGCCGTCATACCGCTCAGGAAGGAGACGCGTTCTGTCACCTAGAGATGAACGTACTTTGCTGCGAAAAGTGCAAATCAATCACAGAACAACAGCAAAGGAACTTGTGAAGATGTTGGAGGAAACAGATACAAAAGTATCTATATCCCGAGTAAAAAGTGTCCTATATCGAAATGACCTGAAATAACCTGCTCAGCAAGGAAGAAGCCACTGCTCCAAAACCGCCATAAAGAAGCCAGGCTAAGGTTTGAAACTGCACATGGGGACAAAGATCATACTTTTTGGAGAAATGTCCTTTGGTCTGATGAAACAAAATGGAGGCTGGGAGGCTTGCAAGCCAAAGAACACCATTCCAACCATGAAGCACAGGGGTGGCAGCATCATGTTGTGGGGGTGCTTTGCTGCAGGAGGGACAGGAGCACTTCACAAAATAGATGGCATCATGAGGATGGAAAATTATGTGGATATATTGAAGCAACATCCCAAGACATCAGTCAGGAAGTTAAAGCTTGTTCGCAAATGGGTCTTCCAAATGGACAATGACCCCAAGAATACTTCCAAAGTTGTGGCAAAATGGATTAAGGACAACAAAGGCGAGGTATTGGAGTGGCCAACACAAAGACCTGACCTCAATCCCATGGACAATTTGTGGGCAGAACTGAAAAAGCGTGTGCGAGCAAAGAGGCCTAGAAACCTGACTGAGTTACATCAGCTCTGTCAGGAGGAATGGGACAAAATTCACCCAACTTATTGTGGGAAGCTTGTGGAAGACTACCCGAAACGTTTGACCCAAGTTAAACAATTTAAAGGCAATGCTACCAAATGCCAATTGAGTGTATGTAAACTTCTGACCCACTGGGAATGTGATGAAAGAAATAAAAGCTGAAATAAATAATTCTCTATTATTCTGACATTTCAGATTCTTAAAATAATGTGGTGATCCTAACTGACCTAAAACAGGGAATTGTTACTAGGATTAAATGCCAGGAATTGTGAAAAACTGAGTTTAAATGTATTTGGCTAATGTGTATGTAAACTTACGACTTCAACTGTAAGTCCAGCTATGTAAACTTTCACATTGATTCATACTGCCAATGCCTCTAAAGGGAGAAGTAATCTGAATGTAATCAGATTACGTTACTGAGTTTGGGTAATCCAAAAGAAACGTTACTGATTACAATTTTGGACAGGTAAATAGTAACTGTAACGGATTACATTTAGAAATTAGCCTACCCAACACTGCCGCCTGGTATGGCAACTGCTTGGCATCTGACCGTAAGGCGCTACAGACGGTGGTGCGTACGGCCCAGTACATCACTGGGGCCAAGCTTCCTGCCATCGAGGACCTACATACTAGGCAGAGTGAGATGAAGGCCCAAAAAATTGTCAAAGACTCCAGTCACCCAAGTCATAGACTGTTCTCTCTGCTACCGCACGGCAAGTGGTACCGGAGCGCCAAGTCTAGGACCAAAATGCTCGTTAACAACTTCTTGCCCCCAAGCCATAAGACTGCTGAACAATTAATCAAATGGACACCCAGACATTGACACCCCCCACCCTTTGTTTTACTCTGCTGCTACTTACAGTTCTTTATCTATGCATAGTCACTTTCCCGCTACCTACATGTACAAATTACCTCGACTAACCTGTACTTTGACTCGGTACCCCCCCTGTATATAGTCTCGTTATTGTTATTTTATTGTGTTACTTTTGTATACTGTATATATATATTTTTTTAACTTTAGTAAATATTTTCTCAACTCTATTTCTTAACTGCATTGACGGTTAAGGACTTGATTTGAATTGTATTACCCCAAATCTCACTATACAGATACCACTACTTCACATTCATTAGATGACCACAACACATGCTGACCAGCTAGCTACCACTAGGCCAAACCACAAAGTATTATAAAAGGTTTGATAGATTCACTGAATCTAAATGAGAGAGAGAAAATGACAGGTTTAGGGCACGACGAGGGTGCTGAATTTACATGGCATCACTCTTCCTGTTTCTGACATGGTCTGCGTTATATTAACAGTATCCAAACACAGCATTTCAGTCAAAGTGCATATTGCTCTGTTTGTTTCAGAGTGGTAATAACAGCACAACAGCAGAGTACTGATTGTCGTACCAAATACAGACTGTGCAGCACCCGTTTATTGCAAATGTAAACTAAATGTGTAGGCAGAAGATTTATCTCTGGTGTGTAGAAAAATCCAAGTGTATTTAGATATATCCAATGATTTGTCCTGTTGTCATTAATCAATCCAACCCCCAAAGCAAGTTAAACTTTGAAGATTTCAAACTTCTGACATCAACCTTCAGTGTGTACAGACAGACACGTTTGAACGACAGGTGATTCACCTCAATGCTGCCCCAGGCTCGCTGACCCCTGAGTGAAATGAGAACAGCTTATTCGGGGTCAGGTTCAGACCCATTTTTTATGGATAAAAAAGGGGCTTAGAGTAGGTGGTGGGCGTGACAGGGGGCGTGACAGGGGCCGCGTTCAGCCCATTGGAGCAACTGAATTTTTGAAAAAGTTTTAGAGGCCCCCCATCTTGGCGGTGTTGTGAAATGTTGTATTATCAAGTCAATTTCCTGTAATTCTAAACATATTGACATGGAGCTACAATATTTTTGGGCAATTTTAAAGCAAATTCTCTGCAATTCTACAAATTCTCCCTGACTGTCTAGCTTTTATTTTGGTGAACGTTAGTTCTCAAAGACTATATTATAAAAAAAGATATAGGTCCATTATCTTTTCTACATACAGAAAACATGTGCGGTTTGTGGGATAAAAAAAATGAAACACCTACACTGAGAATGAGGCGTCTGATTTGATTACTGATTTGGTGAAGGTAAGGCAATCATAGTCCACATTTTCCACTTTCAATATTTCCTCTAGCCAAAGGATTAGTCTAAAAGTGAAATCAGTCAAAGCTCCCCATGTCAAAATATATTACATTACGTAATAACATAAAACGCAACCAAAGACAGAATCTTGAACTGCTAATTTACCAGAAAGTACTAGTTTCTACTTTAAGGGTAAATCTGTAATTAAAGTGGTAATATCAAAGTTAGGGTTCACTAACTACAAAATCTACTTTTTCTTTAACAGACCTTGAAAGTGGTGTAAAGTCAAGTTGAGTGATATTGTGAAGATCCTGTTACATGCTTAAACAGATATGGAGGCCTCTATCTCAAATGAATGGGGGAGATTGACACCATGTAATTCCATGTAATATGAATTTCTCAGGTGGTGAATTAGAAAATAAGGCAGTTGGATGATTATGAAGGCCATATAAAAACTACACCCCCCCCCCACCCATGCTCCAATATCACTAAATCAGTCACTGAGATAATTGAGGTTGCAATTTTAAAAGTAAAAGTGTGTGTGTGTGTGTGTGTGTGTGTGTGTCAATAGATGGTTGTGTCAGACGCCGGGGTACAATTACTTCCCTAATCATGGTGGAAGCCTCAGAGGAAGAGATGGTAGAGCTGGTAATACAGCAAATTATTCATCCTTCTGCCACTAGGCCTGACACATAGTAGTCTGGGACTTAACAAAACATTATTCTATAATATGAATTAACACTATAAGATGCAGGAATTGTGCTATACTCTTTAGAGTTCATACTGTCGACTCCCACATGCAGGTGGTAGGCCTAATGATATACTACCCGATTCCCTCCAGGTTACATAGTAACATTTGTGTAATTGATGTTTGATTCTAGAGCAGAAATAATAGACTAGCCTCTCTGATCTGTCGATGGTTGCATTAGTGCTTGTATGAATCTGTCCAGTGGCAAAAGGTCCTCTACACTGTCAGTAAGCTGTGCTCCTGTTTTTCACTTGTCATCTTACACAGACTCTGGCTAATGGCTGATATTTTCCCTTGTGGAGTTGTCACTGAACACACTCAAAACAACTTCTTATTGTGCCCTGGATTCTAACAAGCTGTTTTAACAGACCTACATCTCCTGGACTAGAGAGGGAGAGTCATTACTATCTCTCTCTCACTCTCTCCCCACCTCTCCCTCTACCTCTCTCTCTCCCACTCTCGTTCTCACGCTCCCTAGTCTCTTTTTTCAGTACCTTTCTGAAGCTAATTAGCATATCACCCAGTCCAGACAGGGGGAGTCAGAGGAGCCTCTGCTATAGTTCAGCCCGTGTCACTTCCTCTGCCACTCATAACCAGATGCAGATAATGGGATCACACCATTCGCCGAACCCGGCTGTCATTCCAGCTCATTAGGCCAATCGTGGTGTGAAAATGGGTCTTTTTGATATGAGCAGCGGGACGGGGAGGTTACACCCCACCTAGTTGGCTCAGGGATTCGGAACAGCAACCTTTCGGTTAGTGGCCCAACGCTCTTGACTGCTAGGCTATCTACCTCCCCCCCTTTTTTTACAGCAAATGGCTGTCCTATCATTCTGAATTGTCATCATTTGCTACCTTGATGATGTAGAATATATCACTAGTGAGTGGGCAATACATTAGAATAAAAACTACTTTTAATAACTGTGTTCAAAAGTGCAACTGCAAACATATTTAAATAGGTGATTGGTTTTGGACAAACAAATGTAATTTACAGAGCCATCAGAAAGTATTCACACCCCTTGACTTTTTCCACATTTTGTTGTGTTACAGCCTGAATTTAAATTGATAAAATGTATATTTTGTGTCACTGATCTACACACAATACTCTATAATTCCTAAGTGGAATTCCTAAGTGCTCGCCTCCCTACCACTGAGGAAGTACAGTTCCCGCTCAGCCCAGTCAAAACTGTTCGCTGCTCTGGCCCCCCAATGGTGGAACAAACTCCCTCACGACGCCAGGACAGCGGAGTCAATCACCACCTTCCGGAGACACCTGAAACCCCACCTCTTTAAGGAATACCTAGGATAGGATAAAGTAATCCCTCTCACCCCCTCCCCCTTAAAAGATTTAGATGCACTACTGTTCCACTGGATGTCATAAGGTGAATGCACCAATTTGTAAGTCGCTCTGGATAAGAGCGTCTGCTAAATGACTTAAATGTAAATATGTAAATGTATGTTTTTAGAAATGTTTATAAATTAATTAAAAATGAAAAGCTGAAATGTTTTGAGATTCAACCATTTTGTTATGGCAAGCCTAAATAAGTTCAGGAGTAAAACTGTGCTCAACAAGTCACAAAATAAGTTGCATGAGCTCACTCTGTGTGCAATAATAGTGTTTAAAATGATTTTGAAGTGACTACCCCATCTCTGTACCCCAGACACACAGATAATTGTAAGGTCCCACAGTCGAGCAGTGAATTTAATGCATAACTTTCAACAACAAAGACCAGGGAGGTTTTCCAATAGTTAAGAAGGGCACCTAGATGGGTAAAAAGATGACATTTAATACCCCTTTGAGCATTGTGCTGTTATTGATTAAACTTTGTATGGTGTATCAATACACCCAGTCACTACAAAGATATAGCCAACCTTCCTAAATTGACGGAGAGGAAGGAAACCACTCAGAGATTTCACCATGAGGCCAATGGTGATTTTATGAAAGTTAAGAGTTTAATGGCTGTGATAGGAGAAAACTGAGGATGGATCAACAACATTGTAGTTACTCCACAATACTAACATAAATGACAGTGAAAAGAAGGAAGGCTGTACAGAATAAAAATATTCCAAAACATGCGTCATGTTTGCAATAAGGCACAAAAGTAATATTGCAAACAATGCCAGGTCATCTAATTAAGCACTCTCCTCCTTGGTCAAATAGCCCTTACACAGCTTGGAGGTGTGTTTGGTCAATGTCCTGTTGAAAAACAAATGATAGTCCCACTAAGCACAAACCAGATGGGATGAATAAATCACAGACAGTGTCACCATTAAAGCACCCCACACAATCACACCTCCTCCTCCATGCTTCACAGTGGGAACCACACATGCAGAGATATTTCGTTCACCTACTATGCATCTCACAGACACAGCGGTTGGAACCAAAAATCTCAAATTTGGATTTATCAGACCAAAGGACAGATTTCCACCAGTCTATTGTCCATATCTCGTGTTTCTTGGTCCAAGCAAGTCTCTTCTTATTATTGGTGTCCTTTAGTAGTGGTTTCTTTGCAGCAATTCGACCATGAAGGCCTGACTCACATAGTCTCCTCTGAACAGTTGAACAGTTGACTTTTAACAAGGCACTCCTGTTAACTGAAATGCATTCCATGGGACTACCTCATGAAGCTGGTTGAGAGCATGCAAAGCTGTCACCAAGGCAAACTGTGGCTACTTAGAAGTATCTAAAATATCAAGTATATTTTGATTTGTTTAACACCTTTTGGGTTACTACATGATTACATGTGTTATTTCATAGTTTTGATGTCTTCACTATTATTCTACAATGTAGAAAATAGTAAAAAATAAAGAAACCCTGGAATGAGTAGGTCTCAACTTTTGACAGGTACTGTATATTCCTTCCTCCCATTCCTCCAGCCAAATCACAGTTAAGCCTTTGCAAATATTAGCAATTCACGTAGTATTCTATTATACACTGAATAGTGTGAAGTAAAATTCAATGTGTTGTATTGAGTAGAAGTGTGAATTTCAGCGACAGGTTTTTGGAGAACGTTTATCAAACGTGAACAACTGTCCTTGGTACGGGGCAAACAGGATGCTTGGCCACTGATTTTCTTCCACCATGGTATCGCGATGCTACTTGGTATCGTGATACTTGGCCTAGTATCAGATTGTTTGTACAATTTTGGTATGCTGACAAGCATACTGTATTTAACCCTTTAGAATTCTAGAATGCTGCTGTAGATTACTGAGAATTTTTCTAATTAAGCTGGTTCTCACACATGTCAAACAAGCAGACAGCTCAAAAACAACTTGTTCTTTAACTTAGTTTTAAAGACCACAACCTCTTCTATGTGACACCACATTCATGTCAATAGGAATACCTCATTTTGTCTTCCATTGTGCAAAGACAATCACTATCAAAAAATGTTTAACACTCAATACAACATAAAACCCAAGAGTGTAGTACATCTGAATAAATGACTCACTTTAAATTGACCAAGTATAATATACTTCTTTAAATATAAACAAATATCAAAATATGACCAGAGAACAATACTCAGAAATTATTTCGAAACCCACACAAAGTAGGCTATTTGATTGATAATAAATATTTTCTGTTACAATGTAAAAATGCAAACAACCATTTATAGACTACTTCAAAATCTAGGTAACCTCTCAATAAGATTAGTACAGACCTGTAACGCTCGCCGAAATGGGTAGACCAAGGCACAGCGTGATTTGGGTTCATCGTAATTTATTTGAATGTGAACCAGCAACAAAACAATAAAGCGAAACGAACATACAGCCTTGTAGGGCTCAAAATCAACAATACAAAAACAAGATCCCACAAACAACAGGTGGGACAAGGCTGCCTAAATATGATCCCCAATTAGAGACAATGATAGACAGCTGCCTCTGATTGGGAGCCATACCAGGCCAACATAGAAATACAAAAACTAGACTACACATAGAAATAATAAACTAGAACACCCCAAAGTCATGCCCTGACCTACTCCACCATAGAAAATAAAGGCTTTCTATGGTCAGGATGTGACAAGACCAGGTATGGCACAAAATGTAGAAATATTAGTCTACTATGATGACACCAGTGAATGCAACAAGTGCGCCCTTCAAACTTCACCTGCTGTCAAATGAGTTACAACTCGGTCCACATGCCCTGGTGCCACAGTCTTGGTTCCCCTCTTCCTGGCACTGTAGCCATATCACAAAGTGAATGCACAAGCTGCATTTTGAATGCCTTCAGGGACCAGCGCCTGTGGTTTCTGGGATGGGGCCTTTGCAGGGTCCCCCACACAAGAATGTAGGAATATATGATGGCAATGTTGAACATCCCCTAAAACACATACTTAATTTTAAAAAATTGCCTGTGCGCCGAACATTGTAATAGCTCCTCAGTTGGTCAAGATGGTAAACCCTGCCCATTTTTTTGTTGTAATCATTATAAGATCTGGAACATATTTAAATTCCTACCACCTTTAAAAACAACTCTAAAACCCCTACCACTGTCACTTTAGGCCCAGGCTGTGTGGTACAAGGGTGAATGGTGGGACTTCGGACAGACACTCACCATGGAAACGTAGGCTCCCCTCTTGGGTGTGCTCTCCCTCTTCCCCTCCCTATTCCTCCTCCTCTCCCTGTTCTTCCTTATGGTCCTATTCCTCCACTCTTTTCTCCCCCACTTTACTCACTCTCCTCTCCTTCACTCTCCTGTACTCTCCCTCCTCTTCACTCTCCCTTTCTCACTCCACTCCTCCATCCTCGATCCTATCCTTCCCTCGATCTCTATCCTTCCCATCATCTCTAACTCCATTTCCTCCCTGCCTCTTGCTGCTGGGCCCTGATCTCCACATCACTTCCTTAGCTTTCACTGACTTCCTTAGCTTTCACTGAGAGGAACAGAGTAACAGAGGGAGAAGAGAGGAGCAACAAATAGGATACAATTGTAGTCAGGAACACAATCTCTCACTCTCACACTCTCTCTGTTCCTTCCTCTCTTTCATTTTCTCAACCATACACATACTCTCTTCCTAACACGCCTCCCATTCCACACACACACTCTCTCTCTCTCTTGCTCTCTCTCTCTCTTGCTCTCTCTCTCTCTCGCTCTTCCAATCAACTCTTGCTTGCCTGACAGACTAACTACAGAGTTCGCCTATGTTAGCTGATTAGTTCCGAAGCTGGAACAGTTTACAAATGAATTGTATTGGTAGAAGCAGGATTAAAAAAAAAAACTTGTGAGGCCTCCCAGGTGGTGCAGTTGCCTTAGGGCACTGCATCGCAGCGCTAGCTGTGCCACAAGAGACTCTGGATTCGCGCCCAGGCTCTGTCGCAGCCGGCCGCGACTGGGAGATCCATGGGGCGACGCACAATTGGCCTAGCGTCGTCCGGGTTAGGGAGGGTTTGCACCAGCGCAGTGTGCGCTAACCAAGGTTGCCAGGTGCACGTCCCCCTCTGGGTACATTGGTGCGCCTGGCTTCCGGGTTGGATGCACGCTGTATTAAGAAGCAGTGCGGCTTGGTTGGGTTGTGTTTCGGGGGACGCATGACTTTCGACCTTCGTCTCTCCCGAGCCCGTACGGGAGTTGTAGCGATGAGACAAGATAGTAACTACTAATAATTGGATACTACAAAATTGGGGAGAAAAAGGGGGTAAAATAAAAAATTTAAAAAAATAAAAAGGAACTTGTTAGCTGGCTATGTAAACAAATATCTAATTCATCCTATGAGCTCCACTAAGCGGGCAGCTACTACCCTAACACGTAGTAAAAAAATATATTATATATATCAAATTTCTTGTTAACAAACTATAGTTTTGGCAAGTCAGTTAGGACATCTACTTTGTGCATGACACAAGTCATTTTTCCAACAATTGTTTGCAGACAGATTATTTCACAGTATCACAATTCCAGTGGGTCAGAAGTTTACATACACTAAACTTCTGTGCCTTCTGTGCCTTTAAAACCTGTTATGGATCATGCGCATTATCGGCAGCTTTTTGTTAAAAATCGCGCAACATTTCAGTGTCCTGCTACTCATGCCAGGAATATAGTATATGCATATGATTAGTATGTGTGGATAGAAAACACTCTGACGTTTCTAAAACTGGTTAAATCACGGCTGTGACTATAACAGAACGTGTGTTTCATCGAAAAGCGCAGGAAAATCTGATCACTGAAAATGGGAAAATATATCAATGCTTTGTTTCTTGGTCAAACGAACAAGAGACAGCCCATTTCTTCCGGTCTCCGACAGGATGTTTTGGTTGAGAAATATTTGGACATGATATCAGGACGTGGAGCTATTGAATATACATCGCCCCGTGATCATTTTGATAGATTATTAACGTTTACTAATACCTAAAGTTGCATTACAAAAGTATTTCGAAGTGTTTTGTGAAAGTTTATCGTTTTTAATTTTACATTTTTTAATTTCAAAAAATGACGTTGCGTTATAAAACTCAGTTTTTTCCTTGATTACACAGTCTTCATAGATCGATATCTAGGCTATATATGGACCGATTTAATCGAAAAAAAGACCCAATAGTGATGTTTATGGGACATCTAGGAGTGCCAAGAAAGAAGCTCGTCAAAGGTAATGAATGTTTTATATTTTATTTCTGCATTTTGGGTAGCGCCGGCTACCGCAAAATCTGTCGTTTTAGGTGACGTTCCAGTACTTTGGGGGTGCATGCTATCAGATAATAGCTTCTCATGCTTTCGCCGAAAAGCATTTTACAAATCTGACTTGGTGGATAGATTCACAACGAGTGTAGCTTTAATTCAGTACCTTGAATGTGTGTTTTAATGAAAGTTTGAGTTTTATCAAAAACTATACGTGGCGCTCTTGAAATTTCCGCTGATTTGATCCCCGCAGAGGGAGCTAGTCCCTAACAAGTTAAACAGCTTGGAAAATTCCAGAAAATGATGTCATGGCTTTAAACGCATCTGATTGACATAATTTGAGTCAATTGGAGGCGTACCTGTGGATGTATTTCAAGGCCTACCTTCAAACTCAGTGCCTCTTTGCTTGACATCATGGGAAAATCAAAAGAAATCAGCCAAGTCCTCAGAAAAATATTTGTAGACCCCCACAAGTTTGGTCCATCCTTGGGAGCAATTTCCAAATGCCTGAAGGTACCACGTTGATCTGTACAAACAATAGTATGCAAGTATAAACACCATGGGACCACACAGCCGCCATATCGCTCAGGAAGGAGACACGTTCTGTCTCCTAGAGATGAACGTACTTTGGTGCATAAATTGCAAATCAATTCCAGATCAACAGCAAAGGACCTTTTGAAGATATTGGTCCTATATCGACATAACCTGAAAGGCCACTCAGCAAGGAAGAAGCCACTGCTCCAAAACCGCCATAATAAAGCCAGACTAAGGTTTGCAATTGCACATGGGGACAAAGAAAATAATTTGTGGTCCTCTATGTCCTCTGGTCTGATGAAACAAAAATAGAGCTGTTTGGCCATAATGACCATTGTTATGTTTGAAGGAAAAAGGGGGAGGCTTGCAAGACGAAGATCACCATCCCAAACGTGAAGCGAAGGGGTGGCAGCATCATGATGTGGGGTTGCTTTGCTGCAGGAGGGACTGGTGCAGTTCACACAATAAATGACATCATGAGGAAGCAAAATTATGTAGATATATTGAAGCAACATCTCAAGACATCAGTGAGGAAGTTAAAGCTTGGTCGCAAATGGGTCTTCCAAATAGACAATACCCACAAGAATACTTCCAAACTTGTGGCAAAATGGCTTAAGGACAACAAAGTTGTCACGTTCGTAATAAGGACGGGACCAAGGCGCAGCGTGTTTGGGTTCCACATCTTTATTCGCAGTGAAACTTCTATAAAATAAAATAATTTTAAAAAGCAACGAAACATAACCTCAGTGGTGCTACAAGCACAAACACAAATAATATCCCACAAACACAGGTGGGAAAAAATGGCTACCTCAATATGATCCCCAATTAGAGGCAACTGATACCAGCTGCCTCTAATTGGGAACCATAAAAAACACTAACATAGAAATATTGAACTAGAACACCCCCAAGTCACACCCTGACCTACTACACCATAGAGAACCAAGGGCGTGACAAAAGTCAAGGTATTGGAGTGGCCAACACAATGCCCTGACCTCAATCCCATAGAATTGTTTTTGGCAGAACTGAAAAAGCGTGTGCGAGTAAGGAGGCCTACAAACCTGACTCGGTTACACCAGCTCTGTCCGGAGGAATGGGCCAAAGGTCACCCAAATTATTGTGGGGAGCTTGTGGAAGGCTACCTGAAACGTTTGACCCAAGTTAAACAATTTAAAGGCAATGCCACCAAATATTAATTGAGTATATGATAACTTCTGACTCACTGGGAATGTGATGAAATTAATAAAAACTTAAATAAATCATTCTCTCTACTATTCTTCTGACATTTCAGATTCTTAAAATAAAGTTGTGATCCTAACTGACCTAAGACATGACATTTTTACTTGGATTAAATGTCAGGAATTGTGAAAAACTGAGTTTAAATGTATTTGGCTAATGTGTATGTAAACTTCCGACTTCAACTGTATACATTGTTAACACTTTCAGATAGTTATGTATGTCCCCAAAAGGTTGGAAAAATCCCATTGTCCATGTGTGAACAATCTGCCTATATTTATTAAGATTTCAGAGCCTGAGCTTTACCAAATGTTTTTCTGAAAGTCAAATGTCCTTTTTCTGATAGAGTACAAAACAAATATAAAATATATACGTTTTTCACTAAAGTTATGTTGTCCAAAAGGCAGCGTATTGTAGGAATGACCCAGAAGACTAAACACCAGTCCATTTCTGATTAACTCCACCAACAACGTGGAGCAGAGACCAGGCTTTGTGGAACTCATCTCTGACTACATCGATTTGACCAAGGTCGGTGGTTGTATTTGATTAGCGTTTATTGAAGTACGGATTTCAACAAACAAAGACAGGCATGCAACTACAGAGGACAAACATAGGTACAAGGTAAGAGTTTTATAATTGAAGTATTGACCTTGAGGTAAATAGATGGTCTCTGCTTTTCTCCATTGGTGGAGTTCATCAGTAACTTCCTTTACCATAGAATGGAGTTAAGTCAGTTAGTGCCCCACAAGGTATATTAGCTACATCATAAAATACAATGAACTAAAAAATGTAAATCCCTTTGTAATTCTCCAATTAAGATAGTAGGCCTACCTACATGGAGAAAACAACAGGCTTTCAGGTCTCAACTGCATCCATGACTGTTGGATAGAAGTAAACGCTCAGTGCCTGCTTTGCTAATTTGTTTTATCAACGGTAATAGCTAAAATGCTAACATGCTAAGCTGAATAACTAGCTAGCTATATAGCTAATAAATGCTAAAAACAACATGAGAGCTAGCAGCTCAGGCTCACAGCCAACATTCCATATAGCTTGTGTACAAAGACAACATTCTAAAAAAACTAAGCTAATTCCAACTCAATGTATGAATAAAGTTTACAAGGAGCATGTTTCACTAGTTATAGAGTTTATCTCTGTGATTCAAACACACCAGTTTGAATCACAGAGATAAAGCATAGCAGAAAATGCATAGCTTCTCTGAAAGGAGCTGAAGGGCTGATGCAACGGTCTTTGCTATCTGGGATCCTTGGGACATCCACATTGAAGTTGTATTTTATTATGGTTGAAGTATGGGTAAGAGTTGTGGTTAGGGTATGGGATAAGGTTAGGGTTTAGGTAGGGTAGGGACAGTATGGACAGTAGGGATGTCCCAAGGTTTCCGGATAGCACTAACTGAAATACAACAGCTAGCTTCAAGGGAAATGGAGTGAACCATTCTAGCTAGCTAGCTAGAGTTCTTGGTCATCATGTTTTCTTAAACCAGCTCTGTTAAACTCAGAAGACAGATTATTTTAGATGTTCTTTTTTTATAACAATAATATTAACAAGGGAATATGCCAAAAATATAATAACCTCATAATATATTGACCCCTAAAGGAATTTGACCCAGTCCACTCCAAGATCACTGCTGGATATTTTTTTTTAAACTACAACTGGCAACAACAACAAAAAAATTTAAAAAGTGTCATATCTCTGGCAAAATAAAAGTTTTAATGATAACTGAGGGACAACATTAATTTTCTATTGGCTACTGTGAAATAGCTTTGTACTGTCAATCACATTGAGTACATAGAGATAGTCTTCTCTGTTGTCAGTGTTGTGCTCTGAGAACACAGTGAGTGAGGTTTCCCACCCGTGGCTCAGTGCCACTCTAACCTGCCTCTACAGCCTGCTCTGGCCAGCACTCCCACTAATTGAAACAGATAGACAGTTTAAAAGGGGATAGTAGAGAGGAGGAATCAGAGTGGTAAAAGGGATGAGAAGGAGCCCCTGGGGTGGAAGAGATAAAGAGGTGACAGAGGTACAGAACAGGACAGGACACAGCAGGGGGCACAGCAGATTTCTCTTCCTATTAATCCAATGGGAAACCAATGGTTTTGGTCACACTTGTACCAGTTAGTAAACTACAGCTTTAAAAGACAACACACATCCTCATACATTTTTACAGATTGACAGAACAGATCTGAAAACACACTCCTTCCATGTAACGATTTTTGTCCTCCTCTTCTGAGGAGGAGTAGGAAGGATCGGACCAATACACAGCGTTGTAAGTGTTCGTCATATTTTTTATTAAAACTGACCACTACACATAATGAAAACGAAACAGTTCCGTGTGGAAAACACAGACACAGAAAATAATCACCCACAACCAAAATGGGGAAAACAGGCTACCTAAGTATGATTCTCAATCAGAGACAACGATCGACAGCTGCCTCTGATTGAGAACCATACCAGGCCAAACACAGAAATACAACATAGAAAAAAGAACATAGACTACCCACCCCAACTCACGCCCTGACCAAACTAACACAAAGACATAATAAAGGAACTAAGGTCAGCACGTGACAATGTACCTTATTGAAAGACAGTCTTTCCTGCTGTCTGAGGAGAATGATACACTTTACTGTCACAACACAAACAGAGGACTGCTGAAGGAAACTACAGAAAGGTCTGACAGGGAAACATGTCGGCCTCACTTTGTCCCCTGTGAAGACGATGTAAGGTGATATGGAGCTGGGAAACATTGCTGTTCATGCAAGCAGGCTGGCCAGGTCTTTTATTTATTTTATTTATTTATTTTACCTTTATTTAACTAGGCAAGTCAGTTAAGAACAAATTCTTATTTTCAATGACGGCCTAGGAACAGTGGGTTAACTGCCTGTTCAGGGGCAGAACGACAGATTTGTACCTTGTCAGCTCGGGGGTTTGAACTTGCAACCTTCCGGTTACTAGTCCAACGCTCTAACCACTAGGCTACGCTGCCGTCTGAGCTCAGCTCAACTCAAGTTTCAAGTTGTATTAGTCGTATGTACGGGATATGCATGGTATACATCGTCCAATGAAATTCTTACTTGCAGGTTTCTTCTCGACAATGCAACAACAATAAGAACTAATAAAATATAAGTATAAGAACATAAAGTAAATTGCAAGATAACATAATAATACATTTTAGCATCAGTATCATACAGGAAATCACATTATATAGTCCAATATGTATTGGGGAAGGGGGGATTGCCAACGACTGGTGGATAAAACTTCCACAACATGTAGGCTCTGCTCATTGCCGATAGCCTATTAGTGGTGGATAAAACTTCTACAACATGTAGGCTCTGCTCATTGCCGATAGCCTATTAGTGGTGGATAAAACTTCTACAACATGTAGGCTCTGCTCATTGCCGATAGCCTATTAGTGGTGGATAAAACTTCTACAACATGTAGGCTCTGCTCATTGCCGATAGCCTATTAGTGGTGGATAAAACTTCTACAACATGTAGGCTCTGCTCATTGCCGATAGCCTATTAGTGGTGGATAAAACTTCTACAACATGTAGGCTCTGCTCATTGCCGATAGCCTATTAGTGGTGGATAAAACTTCTACAACATGTAGGCTCTGCTCATTGCCGATAGCCTATTAGTGGTGGATAAAACTTCTACAACATGTAGGCTCTGCTCATTGCCGATAGCCTATTAGTGGTGGATAAAACTTCTACAACATGTAGGCTCTGCTCATTGCCGATAGCCTATTTGAGTGGCAATGTGAGTAACATGACTACTCATTTGCGCCAACATCACCCCAAAGTGCCAATCGGTGGGACTAGGCGAAAACATAAAACGGCAACCAATCGGCAACCACTTCTCCCCACAGCCTTCAGGCAACAATAAGCAGCTGACTCCGGTAGGGCTAAAGAAATCAACGCAGCAAGAGCAAAATTCGTAGTGGCAGATATGAGACCCTTCTCTGTGGTAGAGAATGCGGGGTTGAGAAACATGTTTAAAGTGGTCGAGCCGCGCTTCACTATTCCTTTCCGTACACATTTTGCCCAGACATTAAATACCTGCCTTATACAACAACAAAAATATGAGAGTGAGTTTTCAGAAACGCGGTCTGTTGCTCTAACAACAGACAGTTGGACGTCTAGAGCTACAGAGAGCTACCTTATTGTAACGGCTCATTTCATTACGGCAGAGTGGGAGATAAAAATCCATGATCTTCAAACACGTCCCCTTGAGAGGAGTCACACATTGTAAACTTGGGGGGAAGAGCTAAGGGAAGTAGTTGCAGTATGGACATTTGGAGAGGGATAATTTAACGATTCCTGTGACCACTGACAATGCTAGAAATATAAGTCAGTTGCAGATATAAGTCAGTTGCACTAGCTGGACTGGGGTCACAGATAGGATGCTTTGCTCACATTATTAATCTAGCATCTCAAAAAGCAATGTCAGTGAATCCAATCTCTTGCCTCCTAGCAAAGATCAGGAAGGTGGTATCCTTCTTTCATAAAAGCACAACTGCTGCTCATGTTTTCAAGACATAACAGGAGATGCTGGAGCTGCCAAACCACAAACTAATCCAAGATGTCCCTACTAGATGGAATTCAAGCCATGACATGGTTGAGAGATACCTTGAGCAGAAAGTTGGTGTATTCTACACTGACTGATCAAGGAAGAATTTCAAAGATATTGTGACTATGTCTGAAAATGACATAAGACTAGCAGAGGAAGTTAACAAAGTGTGCAAACCTCTCAAAACAGTCACAACACTGATATGCACTGAGAGCATTCCATCAGTTTCCATGGTCCTGCCTATGAAAACAATGATTCTGAAATCAATGGTGGCATCTGATGAAGATAAACCCGCAGCAAGGGATGTCAAGACGGCTATTAGAGTTAACCTGGAGCCTAGATATGCTGACCCTGGTGTCCAAGACTTCTTACACAAGAGCACCGCTTTGGACCCCCGGTTCAAGTCCCTGCTGCACCTGGATGCTGCTGCTCATCTGAGAGTCTACAATGAACTCACAGCAGAGATTGTGACCAATATACAACAGGTATTGTATTTATTTTGTTAATGTGACATTATTTTATTCATTAGTGATTTAACAATTAATTATAAAGTAATAATTGTAATTGTCATAATAGTGTCTCATATATATTTCGAACAACAAATCGTATTTTTAAAGCGACTTCAGAAATAGTCATTTTTATCTAATTTAATTCTGCAGGGTCAAGCCACCGATACAACAGGAGCCAACCCCTCTCCAGAGATGGCAGGCGACAGGGGTTCTCCTCCAGAAAAAAAGTCTGCCATGGCTGAGCTTTTTGGGGAGTTGTTCACGACCCAGGAGCAGGGAACCAAGTCAAAGGTAAATGTCATAGAGGAGGAGGTGACATCATACAGGGAAGTGGACTGTATTCCCCTGGATTCTGATCCAGTTACATGGTGGAAGACCAAAGATTTAATATACCGTCATGTTGCCATGTTGGCGAGGCGCTACCTGACTGTGCCTGGGACTTCTGTCCCTAGCGAGAGGGTATTCTCCACAGCGGCTGACATTGTCATAGCAAGCCGGTCTGTGCTCACTGTAGATAATGTGGATAGACTAGTCTTCTTAAAGAAAAACTGATAACTATTTCAAGTAAATAGTCGCAAGTGGTCCTATTTTGTTTAAGGTACTACTATGTGACTTAATTTTGATATATACTGCTGGACTATGCACTCTTGTTGAAGTTCTGTTTTAAATGACAATTTTATTTCATGTTATTAGGCAGGCACTGCTGCTTTTTTTTCCATATGCTCCTGGGCATTCAAGCTACCCATGTTAACTATGATAATAAATGGAAAATCTAAATACAAATTACATATTTCTCAGGCATTTATTTTGATGATGTATCAAAACCGTACCGAACCGTGACAACACTGTACCGTATCGTACAGAACCATGAGTTTTGTGAACTGTTTCACCCCTAATTATGACCATCAGAATCATATAAACCAGATAGGCATATCACGTACATACAGTACCAGTCAAAAATCATGTCTGTTAGTATAACATAACTGATATGGCAGTCGAAAACCCGAGGAGAATCCATCTGGAAAAAAATTCATTTCAATGGTAGCCTATGGGATATTCAAAATAATTCCTCCCAGATTGCAGTTCCTATGGCTTCCACTAGATGTCAACAGTCTTTAGAAAGGGTTTCATGCTTGTTTTTTGAAAAACAAACAAGTAGTTGTAGTTTTTCAAGGTGTCCCTCAATAGAAGTCTAGTCTTGTGGCGCGCGTGAATGAGGGCGCGCACCTCGTTATTTATCTACGGTATTGAACATACTACATTCCGTCTTCAATTTGATTGTTTATTTACATATTAGGGTACCAGGGGATTGATTAGAAATGTTGTTTGACTTATTTGGACGAAGTTTACCATTAACTATTGGGATTCCTTTGTCTGCATGTTGAACGACTGGAACGGGTGGATTACTGAATCAAACGCGCCAAATAAACAGACTTTTTGGAGATATAAAGAAGGACTTTGTCGAACAAAATGACCATTTGTTGTGTAGCTGGGACCCTTGAGATTGCAAACAGAGGAAGATCTTCAAAGGTAAGTGATTTATTTTATCACTATTTCGGATTTTTGTGACGACCTCTGCTGGTTTGAAAAATGTTAATGCTGGTGTATGCGGGGCACTGTCCTCAGACAATCAAATGCTATGCTTTCGCTGTAAATCCTATTGTAAATTGGACAAAGCGGTTTGATTACCAAGATTCTAAGCTAAAGAATGATGTATGACACTTGTATTTTCATGAATGTTTAATATTACGATTTCTGTATTTTCAATTTTGCGCTCTGCAATTTCACCGGATGAAAAGAGGTTTTAATATGGTAAATGTATATAACATTAACATACTTTTGACGCGTATTTAACCTCTCTAGGGTACGTAGGATGCTAGCGTCCCACCTGGCCAACATCCAGTGAGATTGCAGAGTGCCAAATTCAAATACAGAAATACTCATTATAAAAATTAAGAAAAGATACAACTATTTTACATTGGTTTAAAGATTAACTTCTTGTGAATACAACCACGGTGTCAGATTTAAAAAATGCTTTACGGCAAAAGCATACCTTACTGTAAGGGTTTTCCTGTGGTGAATGAGAGGCGGACCAAAATGGAGCGTGGTTATATTGATTCATGTTTAATAAAGAAAGATAAACACGAACACTACAAAACAATAAACGTGGAAAAGCAAAAACAGCCATATCTGGTGCAAAACACAGAGACAGGAACAATCACCCACAAACACACAGTGAAACCCAGGCTACCTAAGTATGATTCTCAATCAGAGACAACTAATGACACCTGCCTCTGATTGAGAACCATACTAGGCCAAAACATAAAAATACCCCAAAACATAGAAAAACAAACATAGACTGCCCACCCAACTCACGCCCTGACCATACTAAAATAAATACAAAACAAAGGAAATAAAGGTCAGAACGTGACAGTACCCCCCCCCCCCCAAAGGTGCGGACTCCGGCCGCAAAACCTTAACCTATAGGGGAGGGTCTGGGTGGGCGTCTGTCCGCGGTGGTGTCTCTGGCGCGGGACGCGGACCCCACTTCACCATTGTCTTAGTCTAGTATGAAGTAAGGCAGGCCTCGCAGCACAGCCTCCCTCTGAATGGAACTAATGACAAAAGCACAATTTACAACATTGTTATCAAAGTGGTCGTAAATAACACAATGTTAAGGCATCATCACCCATATTCAGACATGCATTGAAAAAAGTAATCATGTTATCAATATTCACAAAAAGTAAATACTGGACTGTACAGAAAACTTTTATTTCAATAATACTTTTTTATCAAGACTTTCCATCAAGTGTTTTAACTCCTCAGTACCTCAACTTCTCTTGGTCCTGATGAATTCAAGAAGCTTGGGCAGATGCCCATCCAGTACTTCATAGAACGACTTCTTGAGGTCCACAAACATCAGTCTTTTGAACTCCACAGCAACCTGTTTGAGAGAGAATAAAACAGACAACTTTCTTAATTAGTCTTTATGTAATTCTGTGTCCTCTCTCCTCATCTCCTCAAAATGCATTTAAGAAGGTCTGAAGGGAGGCCTACTGAGGTATTCATGAGTTGTTCTGAATACATTATTGAAGTACTTTTTTTATGGCAGTAAATATCAGATTTCACTTTGAACAGTGCCGGCAAACTGGATTTGATCTCAGTGACAAGGGGCTCATCTTCCACAATCTCCTTTCTTCTTAATTAGAGTGTACTCATAAAACTGCATTGACAGTTACACAGCCTTGCAGTTGCAAAGGTGTAATGTGTGAGATTTCAAGAGATTGCAAACTAGCCACATTGCAAACATTTGCATGCTGATAGATAGGCCTAGTTTGCAAATTTGACACGTACTTTAAAACACATTGTTAGCTAGCTAAGTAACAGGCCTGCAAACTGATGTTATCTAACCCTAACTATCAAGAGATACATGGTAAATTACATTTTTAAATTATTTGGGAAAACGAATTAGAATAATCCCATTATAGAAACCAAGACAGTAACTTTCTTGACCAAATGTGAAACTAGCCAAAGTTAGATTGAACTAGATAACGTTAGCTAGATAACTAGGTAGTTTTTACCAGATTTAGCTAATTAGCCAAACTTGAAATGCACATACATTTCAGATTAGTAGAACACCAACTCGGTTACCAAATGAAAACTAGTCAACTACATGTTTAAGTTAGCTAGCTAAGTAAAATTAATAATGGCTAAGAATAAGATGCCCACTTTTTGCCAAGCTGATT
>NC_088420.1:38122513-38125013 GCF_034236695.1 Oncorhynchus nerka | reverse complement strand
GAGGGAGAGAGAGAGAGAGGAGAGAGAGAGGTAGAGAGAGAGAGAGAGGTAGAGAGAGAGAGTAGAGAGAGAGAGGTAGAGAGAGAGAGAGAGAGGTGAGAGAGGTAGAGAGGTAGAGAGAGAGGAGAGAGAGAGGTAGAGAGAGAGAGGTAGAGAGAGGTAGAGAGGTAGAGAGAGAGAGAGAGAGGTAGAGAGAGGTAGAGAGGTAGAGAGAGAGAGAGAGGTAGAGAGAGTGGAGAGAGTAGGAAGAGAGAGAGGTATAGAGAGAGGTAGAGAGGTAGAGAGAGAGAGAGAGAGAGGTAGAGGGTGAGAGAGAGAGAGGTAGAGGTAGAGAGAGAGGAGGTAGAGGTAGAGAGAGGTAGAGGTAGAGAGAGAGAGGGGTAGAGAGAGAGAGGTAGAGTGAGAGAGAGAGAGTTAGAGAGAGGTAGAGAGAGAGAGGTAGGTAGAGAGGAGAGAGGTAGAGAGAGAGGTAGAGAGAGAGAGGTAGAGAGAGAGAGAGGTAGAGAGAGAGAGAGGGAGGTAGAGAGAGGTAGAGAGAGTAGGAGAGAGAGAGGTAGAGAGGTAGAGGTAGAGAGAGAAAGGTAGAGAGAGAGAGGGGTAGAGAGAGAGAGGTAGAGAGAGAGAGAGAGGTAGAGAGAGAGAGGTAAATTAGAGAGAGGTAGAGAGAGAGAGGTAGAGGGGAGAGAGAGAGGTAGAGAGAGAGAGTTAGATTAGAGAGAGGTAGAGAGTAGAATTAGAGGAGAGAGAGAGTGTAGAGAGGTAGAGAGAGGTAGAGAGGTAGAGAGAGAGAGAGAGAGAGAGGTAGAGAGGTAGAGGTAGAGAGAGAGAGAGGTAGAGAGAGAGGTAGAGAGAGAGAGGTAGAGAGAGAGAGAGGTAGAGAGAGGTAGAGAGAGGTAAGAGGTAGAGAGAGAGAGAGAGGTAGAGAGAGGGTAGAGAGAGGTAGAGAGAGGTAGAGAGAGAGAGAGTAGAGAGAGAGGTAGAGAGAGAGAGAGGTAGAGAGGAGAGAGAGAGGTAGGTGGAGAGAGAGGTAGAGAGGTGGAGAGGTAGAGAGAGAGAGAGGTAGATGTAGAGAGAGGAGAGGTAGAGAGAGTGGAGGTAGAGAGAGAGAGAGAGGTAGAGAGGTAGAGAGGTAGATAGAGAGAGAGAGAGGGAGAGAGAGAGAGGTAGAGAGAGAGAGAGAGGTAGAGAGAGGTAGAGAGAGAGGTAGAGAGAGAGGTAGAGAGGAGAGAGAGGTAGAGAGAGAGAGAGGTAGAGAGAGGTAGAGTGGTAGAGAGAGGTAGAGGTAGAGAGAGGTAGAGGGAGAGAGAGAGAGGTAGAGAGAGGTGAGAGAGAGGTGAGAGAGAGAGAGAGAGGTAGAGAGAGAGAGGGGGTAGAGAGGTGAGAGAGAGAGGTAGAGAGAGAGAGAGAGAGAGAGAGAGAGGTAGAGAGAGAGAGAGAGGTAGAGGTAGAGAGAGAGAGAGGTAGAGAGAGAGAGTGAGAGGGTAGAGAGAGAGAGAGGGAGAGAGAGAGAGGTAGAGAGAGGTAGAGAGAGAGAGAGGTAGAGAGAGGGAGAGAGAGAGGAGAGAGAGAGAGAGAGGTAGAGAGAGAGAGAGAGAGGTAGAGAGAGAGAGAGGTAGAGAGAGAGAGGGGTAGAGAGAGTGGAGAGAGAGAGAGGTAGAGAGAGAGGTAGAGAGATTAGAGTAGAGAGAGAGGTAGAGAGAGAGAGGTAGAGAGGAAGAGAGAGAGAGAGAGGTAGAGAGAGAGATAGAGAGGTAGAGAGAGAGGTAGAGAGAGAGGGTGGAGAGAGAGAGGTGGAGAGAGAGAGAGGAAAGAGAGAGAGAGGTAGAGAGAGAGAGGAGAGAGAGAGAGAGATAGTAGAATTAGAGAGAGACAGAGGTAGAGAGAGAGGTAGAGAGAGAGAGGAGAGAGAGAGAGAGGTAGAGAGATGAGGTGGAGAGAGAGAGATGTAGAGAGAGAAGTAGAGAGAGGGAGGTAGAGAGGTAGACAGAGGTGAGAGGTAGAGAGAGGTAGAGAGAGAGAGAGGTGGAGAGAGAGAGGGTGGAGAGAGAGGGATGTAGAGAGAGAGAGAGAGGTAGAGAGAGAGGTAAATTAGAGAGGGAGAGAGAGGTAGACAGAGAGAGATAAGTAGAGAGAGAGAGAGGTAGAGAGAGAGGTAGAGAGAGAGAGGGTGAGAGAGAGGTAGAGAGGAGAGAGATGAGAGAGAGAGGTAGAGAGAGAGAGGTAGAGAGAGAGACAAGAGAGATGAGAGAGAGGTAGAGAGAGATGTAGAGAGAGGTAGAGAGAGAGAGAGAGAGAGGGGAGAGAGGTAGAGAGAGAGGAGGGAGAGAGAGAGAGGAGAGATGTAGAGAGAGAGAGAGAGAGTAGAGAGAAGATAGAGGAGAGAGAGAGGTAGAGAGAGAGGTAGAGAGGGAGAGAGGTAGAGAGAGAGAGAGGTAGAGAGAGAGAGAGAGGTAGACAGAGAGGTAGAGAGAGAGAGAGGTAGAGAGATGAGAGAGATAGA
>NC_088420.1:38100505-38118005 GCF_034236695.1 Oncorhynchus nerka | reverse complement strand
TAGAGAGAGAGAGAGAGAGAGAGAGAAGTAGAGAGAGATGAGAGAGGTAGAGAGAGAGAGAGAGGTGGGGAGGGAGAGGTAGAGAGAGAGAGGTAGAGAGAGAAGTAGAGAGAGATGAGAGAGGGAGAGAGAGAGGGATGGGGAGGTAGAGAGAGAGGTAGAGAGAGGTAGAGAGAGAGGTAGAGAGAGAGAGAGGTAGGGGAGAGAGGAGAGAGAGAGAGAGGTACAGGGAATGAGAGAAGGAAATAGATGTATTGGGGAGGTAGAGAGAGACAGTAGAAGAGAAGAAAGAGAGAGAGATGTCAGAGAGGGTCTGAGAGAGAAATTGATGGGAAGTGGTGTTGGGGGAAAAACAGAGAACATTAGGTAGAAATCAATGTATAGAGAAGAGATGTGACATTCCTTTCCACAGGGCCGTGGGGTGAGACAGGGATGCAGAGGTAGAGAGAGAGAAGCAGAGAATGAGAGAGGTAGAGAGAGAGGGCACTAGAGAGAGAGAGGTAGAGAGAGAGGTCACTAGAGAGAGAGAGAGGTAGAGAGAGAGAGAGAGAGAGAGAGGTGAACACATCATCCATTCAGAGAGAGAGAGAGAACTTTTTTTGAGGTAGAGAGTTTTAAGAGAGAAGGTAGAGAGAGATGTAGAAGAGAGAGGAGTAGAGAGAGAGAGAGGTAGAGAGAGGTAGAGAGAGAGGTCATTGAAACACTGTGAATCGAAAAGATGCAGAGCCCTGTCCCTCTGGTGAGAGAGAGAGAGGTTTGATTTATCTTTGAGAATTGGAGTCCATCCTCGAGAGAGACATGAGGTAGAGGTAGACACAGAGGTAGAGAAAGAGAGGTAGAGAGAGAGAGAGGTAGAGAGAGAGAGAGAGGCAGGTAGAGAGAGAGAGGTAGAGAGAGAGAGAGAGAGAGGTAGAGAGAGTGAGAGGTCTGCTCTGAATAAGAGAGAGAGGTAGAGAAAACAGGTTATGTGAGATCTAGAGAGAGAGGTAGATCCTCTGAGAAAGGTGAAACATCTGCTAGAGAGAGAGGTCAAGAGAGAGAGGTAGAGAGAGAGACCTAAAGAAAACATTGCTAGATGAGAGAAGTAGAGAGAGATGAGAGAGGTAGAGAGAGAGAACATCTGCTACAGAGATCTCTCAGAGAGAGAATCCTCTGACCTAAAGAAGACATCTGAGAGTGTCATGTGAGGCTAGAGAGAGGGTAGAGAGAGTAGAGGGAGAGGTAGAGAGATGCTGACAGAGAGGTAGAGAGAGAGAGGTCAGAGAGAGAGAAGTAGAGAGAGATGAGAGAGGTAGAGAGAGAGAGAGAGAGAGGTAGAGAGAGAGGTAGAGAGAGGTAGAGAGAGAGAGAGGTAGAGAGAGAGAGGTGGAGAGAGAGAGGTAGAGAGAGAGAGGTAGAGAGAGAGAGAGAGGTAGAGAGAGAGGTAGAGAGAGAGAGGTAGAGAGAGAGAAGTAGAGAGAGATGAGAGAGAGAGAGAGAGAGAGGTAGAGAGAGGGTAGAGAGAGGTGAGAGAGAGAGAGAGGTAGAGAGAGAGAGGTAGAGAGAGAGAGGTAGAGAGAGAGAGAGGTAGAGAGAGAGAGAGGTAGAGAGAGAGAAAGGTAGATAGAGAGAGAGGTAGAGAGAGAGAGGTAGAGAGAGAGAGAGAGGTAGAGAGAGAGGTAGAGAGAGAGAGAGGTAGAGAGAGTGAGAGGAGAGAGAGAGAGAGAGAGGAGAGAGAGAGAGGTAGAGAGAGAGGTAGAGAGAGAGGTAGAGAGAGATGAGAGAGAGGAGAGGGTAGAGAGAGAGTAGAGAGAGAAAGGTAGAGAGAGAGAGAGAGAGAGAGGTAGAGAGAGAGGTAGAGAGAGAGAGAGAGGTAGAGAGAGAGAGAGGTAGAGAGAGAGAGAGGTAGAGAGAGAGAGAGAGGTAGAGAGAGAGAGGTAGAGAGGGGAGAGAGAGAGAGAGAGAGAGAGAGAGGTAGAGAGAGAGAGAGGTAGAGAGAGAGAGAGAGGTAGAGAGAGAGAGGACAGAGAGGGGTAGAGAGAGAGAGAGAGCCCTAGAGAGAGAGTAGAGAGAGAGAGAGAGGTAGAGAGAGAGAGAGAGGTAGAGAGAGAGAGGGGTAGAGAGAGAGAGAGGTAGAGAGAGAGAGAGAGGAGAGAGAGAGAGAAGTAGAGAGAGGTAGAGAGGTAGAGAGAGAGAGAGGTAGAGAGAGAGAGAGAGAGAGAGAGAGAGGTAGAGAGAGAGAGAGGTAGAGAGAGAGAGAGGTACAGGAGAGAGAGAGAGAGGTAGAGAGAGAGAGATGTAGAGAGAGGTAGAGAGAGAGAGAGAGAGAGAGAGAGAGAGAGAGACAGAGAGAGAGAGGTAGAGAGGTAGAGAGAGAGAGAGAGAGAGAGAGAGAGAGGTAGAGAGAGAGAGAGAGAGAGAGAGGTAGAGAGAGAGAGAGAGGTAGAGAGAGAGAGGTAGAGAGAGAGAGTAGAGAGAGAGAGAGGTAGAGAGAGTGAGAGGTAGAGAGAGAGAGAGAGAGAGAGAGAGGTAGAGAGAGAGGTAGAGAGAGAGGTAGAGAGAGAGAGGTAGAGAGAGATGAGAGAGGTAGAGAGAGAGAGAGAGAGAGAGAGGTAGAGAGAGAGGTAGAGAGAGAGGTAGAGAGAGAGAGGTAGAGAGAGAGAGAGTAGAGAGAGAGAGAGAGGTAGAGAGAGAGAGGTAGAGAGAGAGGGTAGAGAGAGAGAGGTAGAGAGAGAGAGAGAGAGAGGTAGAGAGAGAGGTAGAGAGAGAGAGGTAGAGAGAGAGAGGTAGAGAGAGAGAGAGAGACAGAGAGAGAGAGAGGTAGAGAGAGAGAGTAGAGAGAGAGAGAGGTAGAGAGAGGAGAGTGGAGACATAGATACTCAGTGTCCCTCAGGCTATAGAGAAAGTTTACTACCATCAATCAAACATAAAAATGTTAAACGGGGCCGAGACTCAGGTGGAATCATCATTTGGCATAAGCAGGACTTAGCACTGAATTAAATGAAAAAAGGTACCACTCACATTTGGCTAAAACTTAACAAAGGTACAATCTATTGTGACAATGATGTATACATATGTGCAGCTTATGCTCCTCCTTCAGATTCATCATATTATGATGATCAGTTTTTTTGACAATCTCCAGACAGAAATCATTACATTTCAGGCGCAGGGTAAAGTGCTTCTTTGTGGAGATTTCAATGCAAGAACAGGTTCTGAGCCTGACTACACTGATGCGGGAGGGTAACCACCACATATTTGGACACCCCTCCTTGTACAGTAGCCCTATTATAAATAATAGAAACAGTCCTGACCAAATACTGAACAAAAATGGAAAAGAGTTAGTACATCTCTGTCGAGCCTTAGGCCTGTACATGCTTAATGGTAGAATCAGAGGGGACTCTTTAGGTCAGTTTACTTACTGCTCAGCTCTTGGGACAAGTGTAGTCGATTATGCCATCACTGACATTGACCCCTCCTCCATTAGTGCATTCACTGTCAGACCACAGACACCATTGTCAGATCACAGTCAGATCAACGTGTTTCTGAAGAAATTAACCGGCAATATTCATTCAAAAAACAGCCCAATAAACTTTACAACATAAACCAATCATACAGATGGGCTCCAAACAGTGCAGAGACATTCATTGAAACATTGAACTCAAATGAAATGATGAACTCTATACAGTTTTTCAATAACTCACAGTACCAAAACAATAAAGATGGTGTCAATTCAGCTACCCAAAACATCAATTGCATATTCCAAAAAGCAGCATCGAAAGCAAATTTGAGAAAACCAAAGCAATGCAACATCAGAAGCAAAAATCAAAATGTTTCTGACAAATGGTTTGATAATGAATGTAAAACAATTAGAAAACACCTAAGACAAATGTCAAACAAAAAACATAAGCAGCAAAACAACCCAGAGCTACGATATGAATACTTTGAAACTCTGAAACACTATAAACAAACACTGAAATGCAAGAAATTGAATTATACCAACAAGACACTTGATGAAATTGAAAACGCAATTGACCAAAATCAGTTCTGGGACATGTGGAACAATTTAAGCACAACAAAGCCACAAGAATTAGTCATACAAGATGTAGGAATTTGGAAAACTTATTTTGATAATCTATACAAAAACATCCCACAAAACGACTTACAACAGAACCAATTAGAAATTAAAGAAAAATTGAACATCCTTGAATCAGTCATTAAAAACAACCAAAATCCATTAGATTACCCAATAACCCAACAAGAACTAAATGAAAAGCTAAAATCTATTTAATCAAAAAAGGCTTGTGGTGTAGACAACATCAGAAATGAAATGCTGAAAAACAGCACACCTGAGTTGCAAAATGCTGTGCTTAAATTGTTCAACATGGTTTTAACTTCTGGCTGCTTCCCTGATGTCTGGAACCAGGGGCTCATCTCCCTATCCACAAAAGTGGAGACAAATCAGACCCCAATAATTACAGGGAATTTGCGTCAACAGTAACTTGGAAAGATTTTCTGTAGCATTTTGAATTCAAGAATTCAAACCTTTCTTCAAGAAAAAAATGTAATAAGTAAATGTCAAATTGGCTTTCTTCCTAACCATCGCACTACTGACCATATATACACCTTACACACACTAATTAATAAACATGTCCACCAAAAAAAAGAGGGCAAAATCTTTGCTTGCTTTATTGACTTTAAAAAGCATTTGATTCGATTTGGCACGAAGGGCTATTCTACAAAAATTCTACAAAGTGGGCTTGGTGGTAAGGTGTATGACTTAATAAAATGTATGTACTTTTACACCTGCATTGTTTGCTGTTTGGGGTTTTAGGCTGGGTTTCTGTACAGCACTTTGAGATATCAGCTGATGTACGAAGGGCTATATAAATAAATTTGATTTGATTTGATTTGATTTGATGTACACAGAAAACAAGTGTGCAATAAAATCAAAAACCAAAGAACAGAATTTTTTTCACAATGTCGAGGTGTGAGACAAGGCTGCAATTTGAGTCCAAATCTTTTCAACATTTATATCAATGAATTAGCAGACATGTTGGACCAATCTCCAGCCCCAGGACTCACACTATTTGACACAGAGGTGAAATACCTGCTATATGCTGATGACTTGGTACTTCTATCACCAACCAAAGAAGGTCTTCAACAAAACATTAATATTCTGGAGCAATATTGCCATAATTGGGCCCTGGCAGTAAATTTCCAAAAACTAAAATCATGATTTTCCAAAAAAAACGAGATGTCAGAAACACAAATGTAAATTCACCCTGAACAACACCTTAATTGAACACACAAAAATTACACCTACCTTGGTCTGACCATATCTGCATCGGGAAACTTTAATATGGCAGTGAATGCACTCAAAGAAAAAGCCCGCAGAGCAATGTATGCAATAAAAATGAAATTATTCAAAATCAACATCCCAATTAAAATTTGGACTAAAATATTTGACAGTGTAATCCTACCAATAGCACTTTATGGAAGTGAGGTTTGGGGGCCGCTCAATAAACTGGATTTTAAAATGTGGGACAAACATCCAATTGAAGCCCTACATGCAGAATTCTGTCGGAAAATCCTACAAGTCCAGAGAAATACACCAACTAATACATGTAGGGCAGAATTGGGCCGTTTTCCAGTAATAATGAAGATACAGAAAAGATCATTAAAATTTTGGCTACATCTAAATTCAAGTCCAAATTCGAGTCTGCAATTTAAAGCACTTCAAGCCCAAGAGCTGAGCCCAGAACGAGCCCTCTCAGTCAGCTGGTGTTGGACCTAACCAACCAAGCAGACACCAGCACTGCTTCAAAAGAAAGATTTCCAATAAGCAAAATCATGAACCAATCAAAGGAATCATATTTACAATACTGGAAAAACGAAACAAAATCCCAAAGCCGACTAAATTGCTATCTGACCCTAAACAGAGAATATGAATTGGCTGATTATCTCTACTCTGTCAGAGATACGAAGCAGAGACAGATCCTTACCAAGTACAGGCTGAGTGACCAAGATTGGCAATAGAAACCGGCAGACATAAAAGACATGGCTACCCAAAGAGGAGCGTGTATGTGGTCACTGCATGACAGGGAGGTAGAGACAGAGATGCACTTTCTCCTTTACTGTGATAAATATTCCTCACAAAGAGATTCATTATTCACAGAAATGACTACATATATTCCAAATTTTTACAAATTGAACCCAGAGGAAAAACTAAGAATACTCATGGGCGAAGGAGCAATGGCTCCTCTTGCAGCCAAATACGTTTTTTTCCTGCCATAGCCTGAGGGACACTGAATAATAACATCTGCATAGTAAACAGTAACTTACTTATTATTACTATTATTGTTATTACTATAATTATTAATGTTTATCATTCCAAATATGGTTGGTAATTGTAGTGATAACAGTTTAGTGATGGTAGTAGTAGTCGTAGTAATGATGATTGTAGTTGTAGTACTGATATAAAGAAGAAGATGACCGTTATTTAGTTATAAGTTAGTTATAGTTTCATTTTCCATAATTTGATTTTATATTTATTACATTTCTACTATTGACTGTTACCATTTTATTGTTATTATTTCTGTATTTAAATTTGTATTATCATTTACTACCATTTTATATTATTATTTGCTATCATTTATAATTTTGTTACAATGTATATTGTATACATTGTTGCTTTGGCAATATTGACACAATGTTTTTCATGCCAATAAAGCAGCTTGAATTTGAATTTGAATTTGAGAGGTAGAGAGAGAGAAGTAGAGAGAGATGAGAGAGGTAGAGAGAGAGAGAGAGAGAGAGGTAGAGAGAGAGGTAGAGAGAGAGAGAGGTAGAGAGAGAGAGGTAGAGAGAGAGAGGTAGAGAGAGAGAGAGGTAGAGAGAGAGAAAGGTAGAGAGAGAGAGAGGTAGAGAGAGAGAGAGAGAGAGAGAGAGGTAGAGAGAGAGAGAGAGGTAGAGAGAGAGGTAGAGATAGATAGAGAGACAGAGAGAGAGAGAAGTAGAGAGAGTGAGAGGTAGAGAGAGAGAGAGAGGTAGAGAGAGAGGTAGAGGTAGAGAGAGAGAGAGGTAGAGAGAGAGAGGTAGAGAGAGAGAGAGGTAGAGAAAGAGAGGTAGAGAGAGAGAGAGGTACAGGGAGATGAGAGAGAGGTAGAGAGAGATGTAGAGAGAGGTAGAGAGAGAGAGAGAGAGAGAGAGAGAGAGAGAGAGAGAGAGAGAGGAGAGAGAGAGAGAGGTAGAGAGAGAGAGAGAGAGAGAGAGAGAGAGAGAGAGAGAGAGAGAGAGAGAGAGGTAGAGAGAGAGAGAGGTAGAGAGAGAGAGAGGTAGAGAGAGAGGAGAGAGAGAGAGAGGTAGAGAGAGAGGTAGAGAGAGAGAGAGAGAGGTAGAGAGAGTGAGAGGTAGAGAGAGAGAGAGAGAGAGAGAGAGAGAGAGAGGAGAGAGAGAGAGAGAGGTAGAGAGAGAGAGGTAGAGAGAGAGAGAGAGGTAGAGAGAGAGAGAGAGAGAGAGAGTAGAGAGAGAGAGAGAGAGGTAGAGAGAGAGAGGTAGAGAGAGAGAGGTAGAGAGAGAGAGGTAGAGAGAGAGAGAGGTAGAGAGAGAGAGAGAGAGAGAGGTAGAGAGAGAGGTAGAGAGAGAGAGGTAGAGAGAGAGAGGTAGAGAGAGAGAGAGAGGTAGAGAGAGAGAGGGGTAGAGAGAGAGGTAGAGAGAGAGAGAGGTAGAGAGAGAGAGAGTGGAGACATAGATACTCAGTGTCCCTCAGGCTATAGAGAAAGTTTACTACCATCAATCAAACATAAAAATGTTAAACGGGGCCGAGACTCAGGTGGAATCATCATTTGGCATAAGCAGGACTTAGCACTGAATGAAATGAAAAAGGTACCACTCACATTTGGCTAAAACTTAACAAAGGTACAATCTATTGTGACAATGATGTATACATATGTGCAGCTTATGCTCCTCCTTCAGATCTCCAGACAGAAATCATTACATTTCAGGCGCAGGGTAAAGTGCTTCTTTGTGGAGATTTCAATGCAAGAACAGGTTCTGAGCCTGACTACACTGATGCGGGAGGTAACCACCACATATTTGGACACCCCTCCTTGTACAGTAGCCCTATTATAAATAATAGAAACAGTCCTGACCAAATACTGAACAAAAATGGAAAAGAGTTAGTACATCTCTGTCGAGCCTTAGGCCTGTACATGCTTAATGGTAGAATCAGAGGGGACTCTTTAGGTCAGTTTACTTACTGCTCAGCTCTTGGGACAAGTGTAGTCGATTATGCCATCACTGACATTGACCCCTCCTCCATTAGTGCATTCACTGTCAGACCACAGACACCATTGTCAGATCACAGTCAGATCAACGTGTTTCTGAAGAAATTAACCGGCAATATTCATTCAAAAAAACAGCCCAATAAACTTTACAACATAAACCAATCATACAGATGGGCTCCAAACAGTGCAGAGACATTCATTGAAACATTGAACTCAAATGAAATGATGAACTCTATACAGTTTTTCAATAACTCACAGTACCAAAACAATAAAGATGGTGTCAATTCAGCTACCCAAAACATCAATTGCATATTCCAAAAGCAGCATCGAAAGCAAATTTGAGAAAACCAAAGCAATGCAACATCAGAAGCAAAAATCAAAATGTTTCTGACAAATGGTTTGATAATGAATGTAAAACAATTAGAAAACACCTAAGACAAATGTCAAACAAAAAACATAAGCAGCAAAACAACCCAGAGCTACGATATGAATACTTTGAAACTCTGAAACACTATAAACAAACACTGAAATGCAAGAAATTGAATTATACCAACAAGACACTTGATGAAATTGAAAACGCAATTGACCAAAATCAGTTCTGGGACATGTGGAACAATTTAAGCACAACAAAGCCACAAGAATTAGTCATACAAGATGTAGGAATTTGGAAAACTTATTTTGATAATCTATACAAAAACATCCCACAAAACGACTTACAACAGAACCAATTAGAAATTAAAGAAAAATTGAACATCCTTGAATCAGTCATTAAAAACAACCAAAATCCATTAGATTACCCAATAACCCAACAAGAACTAAATGAAAAGCTAAAATCTATTTAATCAAAAAGGCTTGTGGTGTAGACAACATCAGAAATGAAATGCTGAAAAACAGCACACCTGAGTTGCAAAATGCTGTGCTTAAATTGTTCAACATGGTTTTAACTTCTGGCTGCTTCCCTGATGTCTGGAACCAGGGCTCATCTCCCCTATCCACAAAAGTGGAGACAAATCAGACCCCAATAATTACAGGGGAATTTGCGTCAACAGTAACTTGGGAAAGATTTTCTGTAGCATTTTGAATTCAAGAATTCAAACCTTTCTTCAAGAAAAAAATGTAATAAGTAAATGTCAAATTGGCTTTCTTCTAACCATCGCACTACTGACCATATATACACCTTACACACAGAGATAATTAATAAACATGTCCACCAAAAAAAAGAGGGCAAAATCTTTGCTTGCTTTATTGACTTTAAAAAAGCATTTGATTCGATTTGGCACGAAGGGCTATTCTACAAAATTCTACAAAGTGGGCTTGGTGGTAAGGTGTATGACTTAATAAAATGTATGTACTTTTACACCTGCATTGTTTGCTGTTTGGGGTTTTAGGCTGGGTTTCTGTACAGCACTTTGAGATATCAGCTGATGTACGAAGGGCTATATAAATAAATTTGATTTGATTTGATTTGATTTGATGTACACAGAAAACAAGTGTGCAATAAAAATCAAAAACCAAAGAGAGAGAGGTACAGGGAGATGAGAGAGAGGTAGAGAGAGATGTAGAGAGAGGTAGAGAGAGAGAGAGAGAGAGAGAGAGAGAGAGAGAGGTAGAGAGAGTAGAGAGAGAGAGAGGTAGAGAGAGAGAGAGGTAGAGAGAGAGAGAGAGAGAGAGAGAGAGAGAGAGAGAGAGGTAGAGAGAGAGAGAGGTAGAGAGAGAGAGGTAGAGAGAGAGAGGTAGAGAGAGAGAGAGGGAGGTAGAGAGAGAGTAGAGAGAGAGAGAGAGAGAGGTAGAGAGAGTGAGAGGTAGAGAGAGAGAGAGAGAGAGAGAGAGAGAGAGAGAGAGAGGTAGAGAGAGAGGTAGAGAGAGAGAGGTAGAGAGAGATGAGAGAGAGAGAGAGAGAGAGAGAGAGAGAGGTAGAGAGAGAGGTAGAGAGAGAGGTAGAGAGAGAGAGGTAGAGAGAGAGAGGTAGAGAGAGAGAGGTAGAGAGAGAGAGAGGTAGAGAGAGAGAGAGAGAGAGAGGTAGAGAGAGAGGTAGAGAGAGAGAGGTAGAGAGAGAGAGGTAGAGAGAGAGAGAGGTAGAGAGAGAGAGAGGGTAGAGAGAGAGGTAGAGAGAGAGAGAGGTAGAGAGAGTGAGAGTGGAGACATAGATACTCAGTGTCCCTCAGGCTATAGAGAAAGTTTACTACCATCAATCAAACATAAAAATGTTAAACGGGGCCGAGACTCAGGTGGAATCATCATTTGGCATAAGCAGGACTTAGCACTGAATGAAATGAAAAAAGGTACCACTCACATTTGGCTAAAACTTAACAAAGGTACAATCTATTGTGACAATGATGTATACATATGTGCAGCTTATGCTCCTCCTTCAGATTCATCATATTATGATGATCAGTTTTTTGACAATCTCCAGACAGAAATCATTACATTTCAGGCGCAGGGTAAAGTGCTTCTTTGTGGAGATTTCAATGCAAGAACAGGTTCTGAGCCTGACTACACTGATGCGGGAGGTAACCACCACATATTTGGACACCCTTGAATCAGTCATTAAAAACAACCAAAATCCATTAGATTACCCAATAACCCAACAAGAACTAAATGAAAAGCTAAAATCTATTTAATCAAAAAAGGCTTGTGGTGTAGACAACATCAGAAATGAAATGCTGAAAAACAGCACACCTGAGTTGCAAAATGCTGTGCTTAAATTGTTCAACATGGTTTTAACTTCTGGCTGCTTCCCTGATGTCTGGAACCAGGGGCTCATCTCCCCTATCCACAAAAGTGGAGACAAATCAGACCCCAATAATTACAGGGGAATTTGCGTCAACAGTAACTTGGGAAAGATTTTCTGTAGCATTTTGAATTCAAGAATTCAAACCTTTCTTCAAGAAAAAAATGTAATAAGTAAATGTCAAATTGGCTTTCTTCCTAACCATCGCACTACTGACCATATATACACCTTACACACACTAATTAATAAACATGTCCACCAAAAAAAAGAGGGCAAAATCTTTGCTTGCTTTATTGACTTTAAAAAAGCATTTGATTCGATTTGGCACGAAGGGCTATTCTACAAAATTCTACAAAGTGGGCTTGGTGGTAAGGTGTATGACTTAATAAAATGTATGTACTTTTACACCTGCATTGTTTGCTGTTTGGGGTTTTAGGCTGGGTTTCTGTACAGCACTTTGAGATATCAGCTGAGAGTACGAAGGGCTATATAAATAAATTTGATTTGATTTGATTTGATTTGATGTACACAGAAAACAAGTGTGCAATAAAAATCAAAAACCAAAGAACAGAATTTTTTTTCACAATGTCGAGGTGTGAGACAAGGCTGCAATTTGAGTCCAAATCTTTTCACCATTTATATCAATGAATTAGCAGACATGTTGGACCAATCTCCAGCCCCAGGACTCACACTATTTGACACAGAGGTGAAATACCTGCAATATGACTTGGTACTTCTATCACCAACCAAAGAAGGTCTTCAACAAAACATTAATATTCTGGAGCAATATTGCCATAATTGGGCCCCTGGCAGTAAATTTACAAAAAACTAAAATCATGATTTTCCAAAAAAAACGAGATGTCAGAAACACAAATGTAAATTCACCCTGAACAACACCTTAATTGAACACACAAAAAATTACACTTACCTTGGTCTGACCATATCTGCATCGGGAAACTTTAATATGGCAGTGAATGCACTCAAAGAAAAAGCCCGCAGAGCAATGTATGCAATAAAAATGAAATTATTCAAAATCAACATCCCAATTAAAATTTGGACTAAAATATTTGACAGTGTAATCCTACCAATAGCACTTTATGGAAGTGAGGTTTGGGGGCCGCTCAATAAACTGGATTTTAAAATGTGGGACAAACATCCAATTGAAGCCCTACATGCAGAATTCTGTCGGAAAATCCTACAAGTCCAGAGAAATACACCAACTAATACATGTAGGGCAGAATTGGGCCGTTTTCCAGTAATAATGAAGATACAGAAAAGATCATTAAAATTTTGGCTACATCTAAATTCAAGTCCAAATTCGAGTCTGCAATTTAAAGCACTTCAAGCCCAAGAGCTGAGCCCAGGAACGAGCCCTCTCAGTCAGCTGGTGTTGGACCTAACCAACCAAGCAGACACCAGCACTGCTTCAAAAGAAAGATTTCCAATAAGCAAAATCATGAACCAATCAAAGGAATCATATTTACAATACTGGAAAAACGAAACAAAATCCCAAAGCCGACTAAATTGCTATCTGACCCTAAACAGAGAATATGAATTGGCTGATTATCTCTACTCTGTCAGAGATACGAAGCAGAGACAGATCCTTACCAAGTACAGGCTGAGTGACCACCGATTGGCAATAGAAACCGGCAGACATAAAAAGACATGGCTACCCAAAGAGGAGCGTGTATGTGGTCACTGCATGACAGGGGAGGTAGAGACAGAGATGCACTTTCTCCTTTACTGTGATAAATATTCCTCACAAAGAGATTCATTATTCACAGAAATGACTACATATATTCCAAATTTTTACAAATTGAACCCAGAGGAAAAACTAAGAATACTCATGGGCGAAGGAGCAATGGCTCCTCTTGCAGCCAAATACGTTTTTTCCTGCCATAGCCTGAGGGACACTGAATAATAACATCTGCATAGTAAACAGTAACTTACTTATTATTACTATTATTGTTATTACTATAATTATTAATGTTTATCATTCCAAATATGGTTGGTAATTGTAGTGATAACAGTTTAGTGATGGTAGTAGTAGTCGTAGTAATGATGATTGTAGTTGTAGTACTGATATAAAGAAGAAGATGACCGTTATTTAGTTATAAGTTAGTTATAGTTTCATTTTCCATAATTTGATTTTATATTTATTACATTTCTACTATTGACTGTTACCATTTTATTGTTATTATTTCTGTATTTAAATTTGTATTATCATTTACTACCATTTTATATTATTATTTGCTATCATTTATAATTTTGTTACAATGTATATTGTATACATTGTTGCTTTGGCAATATTGACACAATGTTTTTCATGCCAATAAAGCAGCTTGAATTTGAATTTGAATTTGAGAGGTAGAGAGAGAGAAGTAGAGAGAGATGAGAGAGGTAGAGAGAGAGAGAGAGAGAGAGAGAGGTAGAGAGGTAGAGAGAGAGAAGGTAGAGAGAGAGAGAGGTAGAGAGAGAGAGGTAGAGAGAGAGAGGTAGAGAGAGAGAGAGGTAGAGAGAGAGAAAGGTAGAGAGAGAGAGAGGTAGAGAGAGAGGTAGAGAGAGAGAGAGAGGAGAGAGAGAGAGAGAGAGAGAGAGAGAGGTAGAGATAGATAGAGAGACAGAGAGAGAGAGAGAAGTAGAGAGAGAGAGAGAGGTAGAGAGAGAGAGAGAGAGAGAGAGAGAGGTAGAGGTAGAGAGAGAGAGAGAGAGTAGAGAGAGAGAGAGGTAGAGAGAGAGAGAGGTAGAGAAAGAGAGGTAGAGAGAGAGAGAGGTACAGGGAGAGAGAGAGAGGTAGAGAGAGATGAGAGAGAGGTAGAGAGAGAGAGAGAGAGAGAGAGAGAGAGAGAGAGAGAGAGAGAGGTAGAGAGAGAGAGAGGTAGAGAGAGAGAGAGAGAGAGAGAGAGAGTAGAGAGAGAGAGAGAGGTAGAGAGAGAGAGAGAGAGAGAGGAGAGAGAGAGAGAGGTAGAGAGAGAGAGAGGTAGAGAGAGAGAGAGGTAGAGAGAGAGAGAGAGTAGAGAGAGAGAGAGAGAGAGAGGTAGAGAGAGAGAGAGAGAGAGAGAGAGAGAGTAGAGAGAGAGAGAGGTAGAGAGAGAGAGAGAGAGAGAGAGAGAGAGAGAGGTAGAGAGAGAGGTAGAGAGAGAGGTAGAGAGAGAGAGGTAGAGAGAGAGAGAGAGAGAGAGAGAGAGAGAGAGGTAGAGAGAGAGGTAGAGAGAGAGGTAGAGAGAGAGAGGTAGAGAGAGAGAGGTAGAGAGAGAGAGAGAGAGAGAGAGAGAGAGAGAGGTAGAGAGAGAGAGAGAGAGAGAGAGAGAGAGAGAGAGAGAGAGAGAGAGAGAGGTAGAGAGAGAGAGGTAGAGAGAGAGAGGTAGAGAGAGAGAGAGGTAGAGAGAGAGAGAGGTAGAGAGAGAGGTAGAGAGAGAGAGAGGTAGAGAGAGTGAGAGTGGAGACATAGATACTCAGTGTCCCTCAGGCTATAGAGAAAGTTTACTACCATCAATCAAACATAAAAATGTTAAACGGGGCCGAGACTCAGGTGGAATCATCATTTGGCATAAGCAGGACTTAGCACTGAATGAAATGAAAAAGGTACCACTCACATTTGGCTAAAACTTAACAAAGGTACAATCTATTGTGACAATGATGTATACATATGTGCAGCTTATGCTCCTCCTTCAGATTCATCATATTATGATGATCAGTTTTTTGACAATCTCCAGACAGAAATCATTACATTTCAGGCGCAGGGTAAAGTGCTTCTTTGTGGAGATTTCAATGCAAGAACAGGTTCTGAGCCTGACTACACTGATGCGGGAGGTAACCACCACATATTTGGACACCCCTCCTTGTACAGTAGCCCTATTATAAATAATAGAAACAGTCCTGACCAAATACTGAACAAAAATGGAAAAGAGTTAGTACATCTCTGTCGAGCCTTAGGCCTGTACATGCTTAATGGTAGAATCAGAGGGGACTCTTTAGGTCAGTTTACTTACTGCTCAGCTCTTGGGACAAGTGTAGTCGATTATGCCATCACTGACATTGACCCCTCCTCCATTAGTGCATTCACTGTCAGACCACAGACACCATTGTCAGATCACAGTCAGATCAACGTGTTTCTGAAGAAATTAACCGGCAATATTCATTCAAAAAAACAGCCCAATAAACTTTACAACATAAACCAATCATACAGATGGGCTCCAAACAGTGCAGAGACATTCATTGAAACATTGAACTCAAATGAAATGATGAACTCTATACAGTTTTTCAATAACTCACAGTACCAAAACAATAAAGATGGTGTCAATTCAGCTACCCAAAACATCAATTGCATATTCCAAAAAGCAGCATCGAAAGCAAATTTGAGAAAACCAAAGCAATGCAACATCAGAAGCAAAATCAAAATGTTTCTGACAAATGGTTTGATAATGAATGTAAAACAATTAGAAAACACCTAAGACAAATGTCAAACAAAAAACATAAGCAGCAAAACAACCCAGAGCTACGATATGAATACTTTGAAACTCTGAAACACTATAAACAAACACTGAAATGCAAGAAATTGAATTATACCAACAAGACACTTGATGAAATTGAAAACGCAATTGACCAAAATCAGTTCTGGGACATGTGGAACAATTTAAGCACAACAAAGCCACAAGAATTAGTCATACAAGATGTAGGAATTTGGAAAACTTATTTTGATAATCTATACAAAAACATCCCACAAAACGACTTACAACAGAACCAATTAGAAATTAAAGAAAAATTGAACATCCTTGAATCAGTCATTAAAAACAACCAAAATCCATTAGATTACCCAATAACCCAACAAGAACTAAATGAAAAGCTAAAATCTATTTAATCAAAAAAGGCTTGTGGTGTAGACAACATCAGAAATGAAATGCTGAAAAACAGCACACCTGAGTTGCAAAATGCTGTGCTTAAATTGTTCAACATGGTTTTAACTTCTGGCTGCTTCCCTGATGTCTGGAACCAGGGGCTCATCTCCCCTATCCACAAAAGTGGAGACAAATCAGACCCCAATAATTACAGGGGAATTTGCGTCAACAGTAACTTGGGAAAGATTTTCTGTAGCATTTTGAATTCAAGAATTCAAACCTTTCTTCAAGAAAAAAATGTAATAAGTAAATGTCAAATTGGCTTTCTTCCTAACCATCGCACTACTGACCATATATACACCTTACACACACTAATTAATAAACATGTCCACCAAAAAAAAGAGGGCAAAATCTTTGCTTGCTTTATTGACTTTAAAAAAGCATTTGATTCGATTTGGCACGAAGGGCTATTCTACAAAATTCTACAAAGTGGGCTTGGTGGTAAGGTGTATGACTTAATAAAATGTATGTACTTTTACACCTGCATTGTTTGCTGTTTGGGGTTTTAGGCTGGGTTTCTGTACAGCACTTTGAGATATCAGCTGATGTACGAAGGGCTATATAAATAAATTTGATTTGATTTGATTTGATTTGATGTACACAGAAAACAAGTGTGCAATAAAAATCAAAAACCAAAGAACAGAATTTTTTTCACAATGTCGAGGTGTGAGACAAGGCTGCAATTTGAGTCCAAATCTTTTCAACATTTATATCAATGAATTAGCAGACATGTTGGACCAATCTCCAGCCCCAGGACTCACACTATTTGACACAGAGGTGAAATACCTGCTATATGCTGATGACTTGGTACTTCTATCACCAACCAAAGAAGGTCTTCAACAAAACATTAATATTCTGGAGCAATATTGCCATAATTGGGCCCTGGCAGTAAATTTCCAAAAAACTAAAATCATGATTTTCCAAAAAAAAACGAGATGTCAGAAACACAAATGTAAATTCACCCTGAACAACACCTTAATTGAACACACAAAAAATTACACCTACCTTGGTCTGACCATATCTGCATCGGGAAACTTTAATATGGCAGTGAATGCACTCAAAGAAAAAGCCCGCAGAGCAATGTATGCAATAAAAATGAAATTATTCAAAATCAACATCCCAATTAAAATTTGGACTAAAATATTTGACAGTGTAATCCTACCAATAGCACTTTATGGAAGTGAGGTTTGGGGGCCGCTCAATAAACTGGATTTTAAAATGTGGGACAAACATCCAATTGAAGCCCTACATGCAGAATTCTGTCGGAAAATCCTACAAGTCCAGAGAAATACACCAACTAATACATGTAGGGCAGAATTGGGCCGTTTTCCAGTAATAATGAAGATACAGAAAAGATCATTAAAATTTTGGCTACATCTAAATTCAAGTCCAAATTCGAGTCTGCAATTTAAAGCACTTCAAGCCCAAGAGCTGAGCCCAGGAACGAGCCCTCTCAGTCAGCTGGTGTTGGACCTAACCAACCAAGCAGACACCAGCACTGCTTCAAAAGAAAGATTTCCAATAAGCAAAATCATGAACCAATCAAAGGAATCATATTTACAATACTGGAAAAACGAAACAAAATCCCAAAGCCGACTAAATTGCTA